>NC_087221.1:14168178-14190683 GCF_015104395.2 Macrobrachium nipponense | reverse complement strand
GCCTAATTCTGACGATGACTGTTAATGAAGCAGAGTAATGGCCGATCTTTTCGTGTCTGGGTTTCGTCAAACACAGTCAGATATGTTTCTGAATAACTAAGGCAAATATAAGAAGTGGGGCTTTTATTTATTTTAATTTTTTTTTTTTTTTTTTTTGAGGGGGGGTGGGGGTGGTGGTCCAGGAGGGCAAGAAATAAAAGCACTACCGAACGGTTGGTTCATGAACATTTTCTCCTGTTCTTTTCCTTCAATAAATAAATCTGTAAGGATTAGCAAGCGAAATCCCTGAGAACAGGAAAATGAACCAACAAATAAAGTTGGAAAGTGAAGACTCCAGAAAGGTCATCGCCAAGTACGTAAAGACGCAAATTGTGTGGCGCCACCTCTTGGCCGCAACCCAAGACGCTTTTGTTGATACTGAAGAGACGCAACAACCTGATAATTATTATCTCGGCCCACCCTTAAGGCTTTAAATGGACCCCGATGTCATTCTGTTTTTCATCTTCGTGTTTCCAAGGTGGGGTTTTAAATCTACACAGCAATGTAATATTTACCATAATTATTCTCAAGAGAAGAGAAGAATGGCTAGTTTCATTCATAAAACATTACCATTGTAAAAATATGTAAATATTACGAAATAACTGTAATTAATATTTTTTTTGTTTTTCTAATAACAGATAAGAAAATAAATAATAAAGGCTCTGGATTAGGCTATGCAAGAAACTTCTGAAAGGCAAATGTCTAAGGAGGGAATTATCATTGGGAGGGAAATGATTTAACATATTTCTTCTTTAAACTGGATCATAGATTAACTTGGTTTCTCTAGAATACAGAACAAACAAAATAGGTTCCACAGTTTTCACGTTCCGTTCCAACCTTTGTGATTTGACCTGCCTTGTCTGTGTCTTTCCCCTCCGACCTTCTCACCACATCTTCTGTGGATCCGATTCTTGAAACTTTTTAGTTAGTATCTATCAGTGCATACTCAATTTTTTATTTTTTCATGAAAGGGTTTATTTCCTCGGACAGTAACGCATGCAAATCATGTTGCCAAAACATGTCATTATGTCTCAAATCATGTCAACCAAAATAACCTCGTGCATTTTGACCTCGCTCTTGCAGGTTAGAGATACTTTTGAAAACTCATCCTAATTTATAACTCTGATTCTCTGAATCTCCATTTGCACCAGACCATCGTCACACAAAATAAACAAATGGCGTATTAGAATATGACAAGCTAGTTCTGAATATAGTTGCGTAATACGCAATATACCATTTCAATTAACGCGTTTTAATATTCCTGTTTGATATTCAGGACGCGTGAAGAGAGAGAGGAGAGAGAGAGAGAGAGAGAGAGAGAGAGAGAGAGAGAGAGAGAGAGAGAGAGAGAGCGAGAGAGAGAGAGAGAGAGAGAGAGATTGTTTTCCTTGTTTATAGGATTTATTCTCGATTCCTGGGAAAATACTTTTTTTTTCTTGAAGGTGTAACAAGTGACGAAAAGAAAAGAAGAATGGCGGGCTCTCCCAGTGCACCCTTCGACAACGTTTGGTCGTTACAGACTTTATTTCATGCCACGAACGACCAGTACATCACTCTGCAAAGTCGTGTTCACTAAGCCTATGAGGACTTTCCTCACGAAAGTGATATTCGGTTACAATCCCAACAACAGTGTGATGAAAGACACGCCACTCGAATCATACCCCTCTCGTAGGGTGCGAAGGAAATGCCTGTGCTTAGACTTAATGATCAGGCTTCTTCGGTACCTGAAAGTACCCTTTCGGAATGTCTGCGGTTGTAGGGACATGCTGCTGCTTTCGCTTCTATAGCTTTTAGTGGCTCCTCTAATCAGTGCAGACTGAACGTAACCGTCACAGAGGATAAGAAATCCTTATATATATATATATATATATATATATATATATATATATATATATATATATATATATATATATATATATTTATATATATATATATATATATATATATATATATATATATATATATATATATATATATATATATATATATATATATATATATATATATATATTATATATATATATATATATATATATATATATATATATGAATTTTTATCATCTCACCGTGATTTATACTCTCACATCGAGTCACACATGTTCATTTTTAATATCCAATTCGCTCTACCTCGGAATCAATACATTTTCATATATGTTAACCGAAGGGGAATTTTCAGTTGATGATAATTTCGTCCTCTCATGGGTTCGAACCAGGGCCCAGCAGACAGAAGGGAAATCAGGACTTGTTGGCCGAGTCGATAATGTCACTGAAGTCCTGATTTCTCCTCTGTCCGCTGGGGGCTGGTTCGAACCAAGAGAGGACGAAATTATTACTAACTAAAAATTTCCCTGCAGTTAACATATATGAAAAAGTATTAATTCCGAGGTAGAGTGAATTGGACATTAAAGGACATTTGTAGCTCGATGTATATATATATATATATATATATATATATATATAATATATATATATATATATATATATATATGAAAATCTTAACTTAATGATGAATAATATGAATAATATTGCCAAAGACAGGTAGAATATCTTACGCAAGCTTGAGATGTATATACTATAACTCATCATCAGGTTGAAATTATTGACAAAATGGGAAACTAGCAGAAAAGACAAAATGAATTGCCTTACTGATACCTAACAAAATTGGGGGGGAAAACGACTCTAAGAGACACAAGAACAGAAAATGCAAATGGAGCCTAAAATTGAAATAAAACAAAATAATAAAACTAAGATAATTGTAAATACAAACATAAAATGAGGAAATACGAACTTAAACTTGAAAATACGAAGTAAAATTGCTGTTGACCTGTTGCGTACGTTCTATGAAAACAAATCATACAATTACTAATTGTATATTGAACAAGTTGTTATTCAGTTCCAGTCTCTTCCTCTTTATGACAGACTCTGAAATTATGTCTAGCTTGCATAATACAATGTTCTACTTGATCTTTGCAATCTTATTCATCAGCGAGTTTTTATATATATATATATATATATATATATATATATATATATATATATATATATATATATATATATATATAATATATATATATATAATGTATAACTGAATCACGAAAGTTAGGGACGTGATAAATCCATAAATAAAGATATATGGCACGAAGGAGTAACTGCGAGACCTTTCGACGTTTCCACGTCCTTTACTAAGCAGAACTAGTAAAGGACGGGGAAACGTCGAAAGATCTCGCAATTACTCCTTCGTTTGTTTTCCTTCGTGGCATATATCTTTATATATATATATATATATATATATTATATATATATATATATATACTTGTCTATGAAATAAAAATAAGCCTAAATAAGAGAGACAAAGACATTCCCTGTTATAACTAGATGTAGCCAGATTAATAGTTTGATACCAGAATTATCAAGTTTTATTCTATTCTGTTTTGAGATTAAAAAGTAGCACAATAGTGGACGGTCTTGTTCAGAGCTAACTTACAGCGCAAACACTGTTTCTCTCCGGCGTTTCTTTTTTAAATTTACTATTATTATTATTATTATTATTGTTATTATTATTATTGAGAAGAGCCCTACAGGGGCCACTGACTTGAAATTCAAACTCCCAAAGAATATGGTGTTCATTTGAAAGAAGTAACTGAGGGTAAAACGAAAACAGTAAATTTCTTGGTGGAAAGCTCACGAAAAAATACATCAAATAAACAAGAGCAACATCACAGTTTTCCTTATCTCTGCTACTGATTAATCCCCTCAAAAGTTAATAAAGATTAGATTCAGATTAGAAATTTCATTCAAGTTATCAAGATACTGCCATTTGGCCCGCTGTTCATTATCTTACATAATCAGTGACAAAGAAAAAAGAAAGATAGAATGAAATAAAAACCAATTCGAAGCGGATAGTATTTTGTGCTTTTATCCACCTGGGATGGAGAACATCTTTAGTAGGGAAAAAGAGCCCATTTCTGCTCAACCTCAACACCCGACGCCCAATTCGGCTCACAGGCAATAAACCCCATAAGCTTGCCTTTATCTTAACCTCACGTACGTTGACCATTAACGACTCCATGGGAAAACCACCAAATATTTCGCTCTAGTTTAGAAAAGAACCCCAAAATGTCTCATGAATAACTCTTGGCTCAAGATATACTCTATGGATAAAAAAAACCATGATTTCACGACCCCTTAAAAATACCCAACCCAATTTTGGCTCAAGATATACTATACAGACGAAAAAAACACCATTTCACATAAATATGAATGAGTGAAAAAATTCTAAGTCCCTTAACCTAACCTAACCCAACCTAACCTAACCTAACCCAAACCTAACCTAACCTAACCCACCGAGTGAAAATATTCTCTATGTCCCTTAACCTAACCTAACCTAACCCAACCTATTGGTTCAAGAGTACCCTTCAGATGAAAAACCGCCATTTAACATAAATATGAATATGAGGGAAAAAATTCTAAGTCCCTTAATCTAACCTAACCTAACCCACATGAGTAAAATGAAAAAATATGAATATAGGGAACAAATTTTCTTAGTCCTTAACCTAACCTAACTCACTTGAGTATGTGAAAAGATATGAATAAAAGTAAAATAAATTATAACTCCCTTAACCTGACTTTCTTCATGACTCACTGCCAGGTGCACAACATGTCATATCACATGATAGTATGAATGCAAAAAGATTTCTAAACTCCATTCAAATTCAGATAAGCAACTGTAAGCACCCACAAGTCACTACTTTTCTCCATTACTCACTGCCAGGTGCACAATGTGTCATATCACGTGATAGTATGAATACGAAAAGATTTCTAAACTCCATTCAGATTCAGATAAGCACCCACAACAGTCACTGTTTCTCTGTGACTCACTGCCAGGTGCACAACATGTCATATCACGACAGTACGCATTCACACGACACACAACACGACATGACTATCACAGCTCGATAATCTGTCTCCATGTCCAGTGTCATACACATAACACACACACACACACACAACACGATATAATTCTTTAGCAAAACTTCATACAAGGGTGATAAATAGACGATTGTAATCACCTGCACACACATGAACTGATAATTCCACAGGTTTTGCTGATGTGAGTTAATCCCCGAGACCTGATGTGAAAAGACATTTACGATTGCTACCGCCGGTATATAAGGTCAAACAGTAGAAGCAAGACTCACATCAGTTTGCCAACCGGCTGCTCTACTCCATACTCCACAACATCTCCACAAGCAGACATGGGAATTCCACCAGCAACAGTGGCGATGAAACTACGAGTTACAGCTCCATTGAAATTCCTTTGCCGGGGCATATACATACGGCACCAAAGGCTTGGACTAGCCAGAGGACTGCTGAGTCTGCTGTCAACGTGGAAAGAAGAGGGGCGAACAGACCCAACCCAGGACGATCCTTAACAGGAGGTACAGCAAGGAGCGCCACTCCACAGGATGGTGAGAATAATTCTTTTTATTTAGAAGTTTGTCGAGATGTGACTCGCCTTAAAAAAAAAAAGCACATAGTCACCGCCACATTTACATATAAAACAATCAGTTTATTTTAGTAAATTCTCTACTTGTTAGTCCTATTTTTTGCAGGTTCCACAATGAACGCCGTCACAGCTATACCGAATGGGGAAAATACAAGGGAAACATTGCCGAGAGGTCACTGTCAAGTAGGAGGTGCCAAACAACAGCAGATGCTGCTTACCAGGGAAGGAGAGGAGGCCAACCGAATTGTGAGTACTAGCACTTATTCATACGCTGTAGGAATGCACATTGATGTGACAATGGTGCTCAGAATTAACAGAACACAGCTCGCCGAGGACGTCTTGCGAACACTCTGGGAGAGGGGTATAAATTCTGTCATGTTAAACCTGTGCATCATCATCACCAGGCAGAGAATGGTGGGTGGCAGTGGTACCACCCATGAAACGGGTTCTTTTTACGTTGATATGCCACCTGTACTAGCATTGGTGGACACAGTGTACGAATCGCTAGATGAAGCTTTGGAATATGTGGCGAGCAACCTTGAAGACAGGCTCAACTTGAGCGAGGGTTCGGTTTGGCACATCACGTCGCTACACAGTGTACAAATCAAATCTTACGGTGAGAAATGGTGAACATAGCAAACTTTAACGAGTATCCCACGGGAGTCAGGGGTGGCAGCCAAGTCTTCAACATCAAATCTGGGTACAACTGCATCATTACAGCACTAGAAGCGTGCGTGCTACTCAGGAAAAGCCACAACACACCAGGTAAAAACCTCACCAGGGATGTGAAAAACCGGATAAGGACGAATCAGATCAACATTAAACACACACCCGACATGCCACTGAAAAGTGACTCCTTCAAGATATTGGAAAAAGACAACAACCTTAACATCTATGTGTTCAAATTGTGTGAATTGGTCATGGGAAAACATCAGAAAAACTATGGACTGTGCATCTCGCTAGAAAGGGGGGTAACACGTCATGTCCCCAACCGGTCACTCTACTGTTAATCACAGAAGACCACCATGCACTCATCAAAGACATGTTCGCCTACGTGAAGGCATTCTACCACGGAGTACAGACACCGAGGAGAGAATACACACACATATGTAAGACAGAACATGTTTATTTGTTTTTTGTATGTATGAACGCTATACAAATTCACATTTTTTGATTTGATTTTGATTTCCCAAGTGACTAAAGAAGATGAAGCAAAATGAGAAAGTAGTTATTAAAGATCATCAATAAACCGATTCTGTGCAAGGAGCGAGGTTGTTCAACGTTTATTTGAGGGATCCTCAGAAGACGAACCAAAAAAGGGAACCTGTTTCAAGAAATTCTAATAAGTATTAACCTACGATCTTCAGCACTGGAGCAATGCAGGACTTTGTGGATCGGAGGAGACCATATACCCACAAAATCTCACTGGTTTCTAAAGAAAGGCTTCCCAAATCCTCAAGAATGTCAACAGGAAAGCTTCCTCAAGGCGCACATGGAGGAGGAATGAGCACCCTGTCCCCATCTGTCTCTAAGGAAGGAAGGAGAACTTCGAAATCCCAATGGGAAAGCGCCCTTCAAGACACAAAAGGAGGGAAGACAAACGAATGAGCATCCTGTTTCCAAGGAAGGAGGAAGAATTAGAAATCGCAACAGGAAAGCGCCCTTCAAGGCAGACCAGGAGGAGGATGAACGAAAGAACACCCTGCCTCCGCCCGTCTGTCTCCAAGGAAGAAGGAAGAATTCGAAATCCAGAAGAGACGAGCCGAAGCTTCCGTCAGATTCTCAACCAACCTATAGCTTCAAGCGTCTACTACTCAGCCTCGACGAGAGAGTCTACCATCAGCACAACAAGGAATAAAAACAGAGAAGCTTCGGGAGGAGACCAACTGTCTGGTTCATACAAGGAACCCTTAAATGTGAACAAGAGGTACAAACAACCTATCAGAGGACACTCCATCTGCCATGAAAACGAGGTTGAACAGATTTATTTTGGGATCCTCCAAAAGACCTACAAGAAATGAAACCATTTTTCAAGAAATCCTAATTTCTGAATATATATCTATTCAGAAATTCTGAATACATATAAATTCAGAGTTGGAGCGATGCAAGACAACAAGAACTGCCTTGTTAGTTTTGGTGAGCAGCGTCAGTGAGCAGAGGAAGGGCGCTCATTGCTGGCTAAACACAACCCCTCTGCAATGATCTGGCCCTGTGATGACACCCCAGCAGTGAGGCAGCAATGCCGACAAAAGCGAAAGGAGAGAGAGAGAGAGAGAGAGAGAGAGAGAGAGAGAGAGAGAGAGAGAGAGAGAGAGAGAGAGAGAGAGAGAGAGAGAATATTATTATTTCACTTACGAGAACATACATGTATATATATATATATATATATATATATATATATATATATATATATATATATATATAAGAAAATATCTGTTGGTTTGTTTGCTTGTATGAATGCTATGCAAATCCACATTTCTTGACCAACTTTGATGAGACTTTAAATATAAAGTCAATATCAAACCAGGAAAGGTCTCCTGGTGAAAACAGAATTAAATCAGAACCATTGGGTAAAGGGGAGGGAGGGTGTTGGAAGGGGGTGAAATGTAAAAATAACCAAAACTGACAGATATTAAGTCTAATACGTAGTTTTCAAGGTCGCTGAGATGATAGTGACACTCCCGATGCTTTTTAAAGTCCAAATTCAACCCCGATAGGAACAGGGGGGTGGGGGGGGGGGAGAAATACTGGGGAAAGATATACGTGCAGGTCATGTACACGTGAATGTGCGCTCGATACCAAATCGAACTAAACCCCCCCACCGTGCAATATCAGTTCTCTGTGTGATAAGGGTATCGGGCGGCATCATCGATACCCTCTTGATACTCTTTATATAAGGGTCCGATACTTCTACTATAGCCTACTACAGGATTAGGATTAGAACATGGAATTTAGGCCAAAGGACAAGCTCTGGGAAATATGAGGTCATTTAGAGCTGAATCAGAAACTGACAATGAATCAATTCTTAGCAAATGGTAAAAAGCAAGATTGAAGAAAGAGAATAGGTATGGAGGTACAGTAATATGAATGAAAGGGGTTGCAGTTAGGGGGTTGAAGTCACGCTGCAAAGAAAACCTTAAGTAATGCCTACAGTGCGCCACATGAGGTGTACTGAAAGCATACGGTGGCTCCAATGTTCAAGGTTGAACTGATGCGGGCCCGTTGTTGGAAAGGCATTTTTATACATTCTCGAGAACTGACTTTTAATGTCCGCTTTAGTCTATCGCATGCACCTCCTTGGGTGTCTGCCCATCCCCTCAACTCTTGTGCGGCGAATTGTTATAGCTTCGACTATGTCTTGCAGAACTTCTATAAATTCCAATGTAGTCTAGTGTGTAAGGTATTTGTATATTCGGTTTTTAATGGTTCTTATTACCCTTTCAGCTATAGAAGCTTTAATTCCCCGCGAGTAGACACTATATAACAACATGTTCCTACTTTTTAGATATTTCCTCACGTTTGTTATAATATTCCTACCTTCATCGCTGTTCAGACAGGACAGTCCTGAAAAATTGCTAGATTCTAGAAGCACTTTCATAGGATCACGCACTGTGACACCGTCTTTTGTTTCAGAGGGTGGATGCATAAAAACCTCGAAAATTGGTCGATGAGGCATAGCAGATATTTATAACCTTCATTGTGTGGAGCGAGTTTTGATATGTCGGCCAGATCTATGCTGGCCACAGCTCAAGGTTTGGAGAATATGATTTTCCTCCTAAGGAAACGTTTGCATGTAGTTCTATGTACGATGTATGATGGCTGGCCCCATAAAAAAATCTGTGACATCCTTGTAGTTATGTTTCTGTCCTCATTTTTTGCTGCTTTGAGTATGCATTCACACTGCTAAACAGCTAGGTTGCTTACATTCTCATATAAATTCTTAAGCAGTTGAGACTGTTTCTTCTTCGGTCATATTTGTACGCAATTTGGTATTCGGTCTCTCCAAGGATATTCGTTCTGAGCTGTAACAGTTTGGGTGTTGACGGAGCGAAGTCCACTAACAGATAACCATACCGGTCATGCGTTAAAGCATCTTCTGGTATATGTCCCGAAAACTCCGCACGACCTTCGCCGGCCAAACAACTGTCTACGCAAAGTTTCAATCTGTCCAATGTCACGGTTCTTCATGAGGATGGGATGTAAATGGGAGCCATTGAGACTGTTGTTCCTGCTGAATTTACCAGAGTGAAACATGTTCTGGGTTATGAATATCACCAATTTGCCAAATCTGTCCTGCAGTAAATGCCTGGGTGACAATTTATTGTCACTGGCTTCGAGAAAACAGTCGTCCAGTAACAAATAATAGACCTTTCAATCCTCCATTCCTCTTTCTGTATATTGAATGGGTTTAGTATCTCTTTGGATACTTTGAATTTAGCACTTATGGTGTCATGTCTTTCCAGAGGGTGTTCACTCACCCCACAATATAAAATACGGTGAGAGTTGGCTCATACATTTCAATGTGTTCTGACACACGATCGATTTTCCACTGAAACCTGCTATGATAACTCGTGCAGGAATGGCGAAAAAGGTTTAAAATTTCTCCCTGGAAGGAACCCGTTTTCCATGGTTACAGTTAATACGCGATGAGAAGATGCACGTTTAACCGAGCGTTATATACAGGTGAGGGTTGTAGAGAAATGAATTTGATTGTGCATTCTTTTAATCATAATTTTTATATACAGGTGAGGGTTGTAGAGAAAGGGGATTTGATTGTGCGTTGATTTTATGAGTTATCATTTTTTACATACATTCACAATAATTTAAACTATAAATTCATAGATAAATTTGAATATACAGGCATACATTTTAGTGTGTGACACGTCTACACAGACCAAGCTGACTTTTCTTAGCAGGGGGAGGAAATATCAACTGTGCCAAGAATTTGCAAGGGCAATTTGCTGTCCAATTCTCCATCTTTTGGAACAACCTTTTATCTTGGGGAAGCAGTGTGAAGGAGTGGGGGGGTTGAAAGTCATAAGGTTGGGCGGAGGCTTTGGATGTGCTTGTGGCAGTGGCGGCGGCGGGGGTGCTAGGATCTCCTCATCTTCGTCAACTCCTTCCGCTCCCCCTGCTCGTTCATTCACAGGGATCTGAGGGTGACCGTAAGCGAGGGATTTATAACGGGTGATGTAATACCTCTTATCTTCTAAAGGGCATAGAGATACCTCCCTCTGTTGGGTGTGACACATCATTCCTCCCACCATCTGCAAATTGTGAACTGTGTAAGTGATCTCATTATTCTCAATTACATCTCAGTATTGGCTATAACTAATAGTCTTTGGCAACATCTTTGAATTCCCTTTAAAGTGTTACACCGACTGTTTTGCATTTCATATGAATAAACTTGGTGGGTTTTACACAAATGAACTCTCTGATAAGTTCAACGCCTGTTTCAACTTTGACAAGTCTGGGTTCCCTCTTGCGTGTGTCTTCATACACTTTGTGAGTTTTGGGAAAGTTGCTCAAATCCAAATACGGTTTAAGTATATCCTTCAATTCGCGTGCGAGGTTGTCAGTCTCCAAGGAGAAGATCTAAGTGTCAGTGTCAGTGTACAGGAGCTTAACTCTATCATCATACAGTTTTTGAGGGACGTCATAACGGAATTTGTTCATCATGTCCTCCTTAGCCAGGTCCAGTATGCTGAAACCGACATAGATCACGGATTTTGCTGTAACGATCTCTTCTACAGTGATTCACAATGTATTGTTGATTCTTCAACCTTTTAAAGGACTTGTATGTGTGCTTAGATACATTTCTAAGTAGTGAGGGTTCATCGGTAGTGACAACTGTCCTGGTGGAATAGTTCAAAGGGTTTTTAATGGTCACGCCAAAAAGACCGTTTATCAGATTTTGTTGGTGTTCCTCTTGTCAGGGTCTGATTCTTTCGCTCTCCTCTCCACATTCTCTGATGTATTCCCCTAAATAAAATCCTTGTTTGAACTTGTAAACTTTTCTTATCACATCGACTTCTTAGACCAAATCTTATTGATGTTTGCAATAGTGGAAGGCGGCAAATTAAGGTGGTTTTTGCATTGGCAAGTGTGTGCTTACCAGTTTGACATTTTCTTAAGGAGCCGTCATATTAAACTTTTCCAATAGGCTTTTAGTGTAGGGGATAGTTCCTGGAGGATTACGTTCATAGTGATGTATAGCTAAAGGGAACTCATCTGTCTTGAGAGCAACATCATCCATAACCTTCTTAGTCTCGAGGAGGATGAAATAAACCATGTCTCCCTGCAAATTGATGGATGTGATATCACTGGCATTAAATCTCTCTAGTTCAGTGGGGAGAGCTTCATTATTTCATCCAAAGGCATTTTATATCACTGTTGGGTAAAAGACTGGTAAAAAGAAAATAGACGTACAGTATATATGATTGTCGGTCACCAGTTTTAAATTGTGGGTTTAACTTGGGGTGTTGCACTATGGTGTGCCTTTGGACTAGACTGCAGAAACCACCTCTGATGTTGTTAGCGATCAGTTGGTGTTTCCCCATCAGAAATTAGGGGGAGGCGTGCTCGCGAAGTGTGGAGAAAACCGTCTAGTGAGGAGGGCAGACGTTAAAATAGTAGACTGAGTCAGTTCAAAACTCTGTATAAGCAGCCTTCCTCCAAGCTAAATAAAAATCCCCAATAATCCCACGTCTATGAGAAGGTATAAAACGGTGTAATCCAGTAAGTTAAAACAGTTTGCAGCCTTTCCACACTTTGCAGACATGTTCATATCCTTCACAGGGTATGCTTTCCCTGTCAGTGAGGAATTGAAACACACTTTGGGAGGGATGCCAGGTTTTTGCAACATTTCGAAAACCTGTGACATAGTCGTAAGGGTAGTACTGTTTACCAGTGCTCAAAACTAGTTTGGTGGTGCACTCGTCAGGATATTTAGATAACATCTCGCATGTGATTTCCAAAGCTCCTTTCTGCTTGATGTGACTCGACGCAAGACTGGAAAGCAATCCTCTGATCATGTGGGCACTGTCCATCAATCTGATGTTGCCAGTTTTAAGCAAATAAAATGTGCTCCCATCACATTTCCAAGATTTTGAAGTTATGCTTGGCAGCCGCTTCTTTCAAGATGAGTATGGCATCGTAAGACAAATTGTGTACTAACACTGGTAGGGCTCCATCTGCATATTTCATACTAAAATTGCACTTCCTGCATAATGCGCACACATAGTTGTCCATTGGTATGTGGTGCGCGATGCCGCACTTTTGAGTGTTATCAGTGAACTTAATGTTGCAACTTTTGCAGTGTGTAGCCTGTTCAAACTGACGGGTGTTTCAGAGGTCATGCAGATTTTGTGTGCCACCATCATCTCATGTATCCTGGCTCAGTCTTTGGCTATTTTTACCAGAAAATCGTCAACGCAACGTTCACACTACACCTACTCTGTGCGTACAGTATTCATAGCTTCTGCCATCGACGATTGAGTAACAATATATGTATCCTTTCTGCTTTGAGCACAACTCTGATCTTCATCCGCATCAGGCTGTCTGCTGTATGCTTTAAAAATCTAAGAAGGTGATGTGCGAGGTTTTATTCAGTGCTTTTGCTATTTCAAACTGTTTAAATTGGTCGGTACTCTGGTTAGAACTGTGGTTGGAAGGTTGAACAATTTCATGTGTGTGCATCGCATATGGCGAGGGTTATTAAACAAGGTTAGACAGAATAACACATGCCACCTGTGTATTCTCTCCTCGTTGTCTTTATCCCGTGGCAGAATGCTTTAATGTAGGCTAACGTCTTTGATGAGTGCGAGGTGGTCATCTGTGATTAGCAGTAGAGTGACCAGTTGGGGACACGACGTGTTACCCTCCTTTCTAGCGTGATGCACAGTCCATCGTTTTTTCTGTCTTTTTCCCATGACCAGTTCACACACTTTGTACACATAGATGTTAAGGTTGTTGTCTTTTCCAATATCTTGAAGGAGTCACTTTTTAGTGGCATGTAGGGTGTGTGTTTAATGCTGATCTGATTCATCTTTATCTGGTTTTTCACATCCCTGGTAAGGTTTTTACCTGGTGTGTTGTGGTTTTTCCTGAGTAGCACATACGCTTCTAGCGCTGTAATGATGCAGTTGTACCCAGATTCAGTGTTGACGACTTGGCTGCCACCCCTGACTCCCGTGGGATACTCGTTAAAGTTTGCTAATGTTCACCATTTCTCACAGCGAGATGTTGACTTGTACACTGTGTAGCGACGTGATATGCCAACCCGAACCCTCGCTTAAGTTTAGCCGGTCTTCAAGGTTGCTCACCACATATTCAATAGCTTCATCTAGCGATTCATACAGTGTCCACCAATGTTAGTACAGGTGGCATATTAATATAAAATGACCCGTTTCACGGGGGGGGTTTTTTGGTACCCACTGCCACCCACCATTCTCTGCCTGGTGATGATGGTGCATAGGTAAAACATGACAGAATTTATACCCTCTCCAGAGTGTTTGCAAGACGTCCTCGGCGAGCTGCATTCTGTTAATTCTGAGCACTGTTGTCACGTCAATGTGCGTTCCTACTGCGGTTGAATAAGTGATAGTACTAACAATTCGGTTGGACTCTTCTTCCCTGTTGAGCAGCATTTGCTGTTGCTTGGCACTTCCTACTTGACAATGACCTCCTTTCGGCAATGTTTCCCTTGTATTTTCCCCATTTGGGAGAGCTGCGACAGCTCATGGTGGAACCTGCAAAAAATAGGAATAACAAGTAGAGAATTTACTAAAAAATAAACTGATTGTTTCATATGTAAATGGGGCGATGACAATGTGCATTTTTTTTTTTACAGCGAGTCACATCTTGACAAACTTCTAAATAAAAAGAATCATTCTCACCATCCTGCAGTACTAGTCCTTGCTGTACCTCCTGTTAAGGATCGTCTTGGGTCGGGCCTGTTTTGCTCCTCTTCTTTCCATGTTGGCAGCAGACTCAGCAGTCCTCTGGCTAGTCCAAGTCTTCGGTCCAGGATATATATATGCCACAGCAAAGGGATTTCAATGGAGCTGTCACTCGTAGTTTCATCGCCACTGTTGCTGGTGGAATTACCCATGTCTGCTTGTGGAGATTTTGTGGAGTAGAGCAGCCTGTTGGCAAACTGATGTGGGTCTTGCTGCTGCTGTTTGACCTTAAATACGGCAGTAGCAACGTAAATGTGCAATTTTCCCATCGGTCTCGGGATTAACTCTCATCTGTGGAATTATCAGTGCATGTGTGTGCAGGTGATTTCAATCATCTATTTATCACCCTCATATGAGGTTTCGCTAAAGCGGTATATTGTGTCGTGAGTGTGTTGTGTATGACACTGGACATGGAGACGGATTACGGAGCTGTGATAGTCGCTTCCTGTTGTGTCTCTCCGTGTGAATGCGTATCGTCGCGATATGACAGTGTTGGCACCTGGCAGTGAGTCACAGAGAAAACAGTGACTGTTGTGGGTGCTTATCAGTTGCTTATTAGAATTTGAATGGAGTTTAGAAATCTTTTCGCATTCATACTATCACATGATTATGACACGTGCACCTGGCAAGTGAGTAAGGAATGGAAAAGTAGTGACTGTTGTTGTGCTTATCAGTTGCTTATCTGAATTTGAATGGATTTAGAAATCTTTTTGCATTCATAATACACGATATGACATGTTGTGCACCTGGCAGTGAGTCATGAAGAAAGTCAGGTTAAGGGAGTTATAATTTATTTTACTCGTATTCATATCTTCATATACTCACTCACGTGGATTAGGTTAGGTTACGAGACTTGGAGTTTATTCCTCATATTCATATTTTTCATATACTCATGTGGGTTAGGTTAGGTTAGGTTAAGGGACTTAGAATTTTTTTCCTTCATATTCATATTTATGTGAAATGGCTGTTTTTTGTCCGAAGGTATATCTGAGCCAAACTGGGGTTGGGTATTTCATGTGGGTTAGGTTAGGTTAACGGAGTTAGAATTTTTTCCCCTCATATTCTATTTGTGTGAAATGGGTTTTTTTTTTTTCTTCAGTAGAGTATATCTTGAGCCAATAGGTTGGGTTGGGTTAGGTTAGGTTAAGGGACTTAGAATTTTTTCACTCGGTGGGTTAGGTTAGGTTAGTTTGGGTTGGGTTAGGTCAAGGGACTTAGAATTTTTTCACTCATATTCATATTCAAGTGAAATGATGGTTTTTTTCATCCATATAGTATATCTTGAGTCCAAAATGGGGTTGGGTATTTTCAAGAGGTCGAGCAAAACCACTGTTCTCCTATCCGAAGTTATTCATGAGCCATTAGGGCGTTCTTTTCTGAACTAGAGCAAAATATTTGGTGGTTTTCCGTGGTTCCCGTGGAGTCGTTAATGGTCAACGTACATGAGGTTAAGATAAAGGCAAGCTTATGGGGTTTATTGCCTGTGAGCCGAATTGGGGGTCGGGTGTTGAGGTTGAGCAGAAATGGGCTCTTTTTCCTTACTATCATTTTGTTTCTTTTTGGGATTTCGGAGCTTCTCTTACAATATAAAAAAAAAATAATAAAATACATGATAAAAAATACACCACAGTTACTGGAAATAGAAAATTATTGTAGCCTTATGGTACACAAATTTGGTGAATGTGACCAGTGGATTCTATATATTAAGAAAAGGGCACAAAAACGTCAGACGTGGTCAGCAGCCTTAGTTGGTGTATGGTATACTTTTGTGTGTTACAGACACGATAAGATTCATCGGGAAGGGGGTCCTCAACATTTGAAGCTACAAGAGCCATTTATTTAGAGAACCATAAAAATGTAGTACTGTCAGAGCCGCAATGACAAAAATATTCAAATATCTAATATTTTGAGCTTAGAAACTATTTATACCTCATTAACAAAATTCAATAAAACTGATGTCGCAAATGCTATGGCGACTTTCACTAGTTCATGCCGGATCTTATGGACTGATAGCCCTACCTTAATGATGGACAGGTTCCAGCCCATGCACAAGGACAACTGATAGGTAAACACGTTATTTGTACAATTCTTATTACAAAAATAAAGTCATTTAAATTTACAATACACTTGGCACATTCTATGTGGCCACTCAAAAAAACTTAAGAATTACGAGAAATCAATTCACACTTAAATGAGACAAATATCAATGCATTACTTAGAAGATGTTGAACACATTCAATAATAATTAAACTCACTTAGCCCAACGATGGCTACAAAAAAGAACGATTACTTACTGTGTACAATTCTGGTCAATCGCCATCAGCCTCATTGCCTCACACCCGCACGCCACGTTCAAGACCAAGACGTGTTGTTATCTGTAGTAAGTTAATGAACAGAGAGACAGAGAACGTTGTTGTTGTTGTTGTTGTTGTTGTATTAAGCCAACACTTCTTGTGGGTACGGGCCTTTCCCTTGTTCGCCCCTAGGTGATCTGAAAAGATCCAGTAGCAGTAGGTTCAACACATAGAACGGCGAGCAAGGGTGTTTTGTACCCGAACAAATCGGGTTAGTCATTTTTACCGAATTAATTCCCGTTGAGAAGGAGACATTCCTTCGTTTTTCATGTAATTTATAAACATCATGAATTTTACCTTTAAGCAATGGGGGAGGAGAGGCGATGACTAATAAATGCACACACAAAGGGAACTATTTCACTACAGCCGCCAACCTGCCATATGCTTGACAAATAATCTTAAAATTACAAATGGAAAAATACGGAGGGCGGACCGGAAATAAAACGCCTCGGAAAATTCGTGCACTAATTTTTCGCGATAACTGATGCATAAAATGCTTTAGAAATGGAATAAAATTTAGTCTAATACTGATTAAAAGCCTAGTGTTCAGTAACATACACACACACACACACACACACACACCACACACACACACACACACACACACACACACACATATATATATATATATATATATATATATATATATATATATATATATATATATATAATACATTGATGAAAACTTGTTACTTTCCTGATAACTTACTTAAATATGCAATGTTCCGTTTATAAAAAGTAAGTCCTGGTAAGAAGAAAAAATTACCATTGTAAAATTATGTAAATACTAGGAAATAACTGTTAAATCTGTGTTAATGTATTTTACTAATAAGATATATAAGAAAAATACTGTTTTAAGAGTGTTACACGGTTTCTAGTGTTTTAAATGGATAAAAAGGTATTTGTTCCGCTTCCGGAGCCACACAGGGGCCTTGAAAGAGCCGCAGGTTGGCGACTCCTCATCTATACTCTGTTTTTTATCATCTGTCCATCCGCCTGTGGTGTTTTTGTATGGTAACACTGCGTCCCGGGCTTTAGACAGTTACATTCAGCTTACATTCAACGATTATAATAATATCCTATTTCGAATATTAACGGTGTAATTCGCATACAGTAAATTATTAAAACACTTTTCAGTTACAAATGAACACCCAGATATCCTTTTATTTACCTAAAACTTACAATTAGCGTAATATCTAAAGCCCGGGACTCAGTGTTACCATACAAAAACACCACAGGCGATGGACCAGATAAAAAAAACAGAGTAAAGGAGGAAATCGAGGAAAGTAACCGTCACCGACAAGGATGATATGGAGCATCACTCCAACTCGGGAAATGATATAATCGTAGAAGGTGATATGATGAAAAATGATCTGCGAAAGATGTGGCCATGAGAATCATCTCAGGATGATAATGGATGCCGGTCTGTCCAGCCGCTTGGATGGCCAGGCGCCAGGTCTAGAGCAGTGGTTCCCAAACTATCTTACCTGACGCCCCCCTTTTTGCTTCCAGTAGACACGACGCCCCCACTCCCCTCTTTTGTTCATGTGAAATGATTCTTGCACCTATTTCTTAGCATTGTTCAGGAAAACAGATTTCTGTTTGTATTAAATTTTAATAATGAAAGCAACTCAAACAAATAATAGTACATTCCAGAGATATTTTTCTAAGTAACTATTTATATGTTCTTTGAATGATTTTATTATTCTAATTAAACAAATATTTTTGAGCAGATGACTTCACGGGCCCCTTGTATCCTCCTCACGCCCCTCTAGGGGGGCGAGCCTCCTAGTTTGGGAACCACTGGTCTGGAGGGTATGGCTAGACGCAAGGTCCAACGACTACGGTATCGACTATCGGAATTTTGCTTCAAAGATGCAAGTCGGAAGCTGATGTTTATCACGTAACTTTTATGCACTCTCCTCTGGTAATTTTCTTTTTTTAGCAATATTTTTTTCAGGAGGCCAAGTTTTCTTTGGATATGCAATTCAATGTCCTCTTGGATTGTTGCATACAAATATACAGGAACCGTCATTGTTGTGAATGATAATAATCAGCCGTCGACAAGTTCTACGGTCATTGGTTTTTTTGTGATTAAGTCCGTAGTTCACTCCTGGTCTAGTAGTTTGCCTATCTGATATGCATGACAGCATGTACTGGGGCAAAGAAAACGTGCGTTGGTCTAACATCCTCCTCCCGAAAGACTTCCAAAGAAGCCGGAAGGTTGTATTGATCTGTCTCAGCCACCCTCAAAAAGAGGAAAATCCATTGGATGAGAACAGAAATAATAACGTTCTTCGACTGAGGTAAGAAGAGGGCTAACATCCTATCCTGTCCTTGCCGCCTCAGTTTATTTTTTAATGCAGAGACCCTAAAGGACGGACCTCCTGACGGCATAATCTATCCTAAGCCCAATGGAATGAAGAGAGGGGGACGGGAAAAAGAGTGGGACCTTGCTTAAGAAGAACCTCATTCTTAAAACGCTTACGAGGCACGTGGTACTATTAAGATAGTCAGGCTAAGAACAGACAATTATCGTTCTACTTTAGTCACAGCGGTGACCTGAATGGTCGCCAAGAGATGGAACGGCCTGTTGAGATGAATCATCCCAGACGCTACACTTTCACTTTAGCTCAGATAACACGGCCTACTTCGCAACACGACCGTGATAAACAAGCCTCAGTGTGGTTGAGATCTAGATTAAAGTGTCCTTTGATAGTACAGTGTCGCTGATATGAGCAGCTTGAAGAGATATTCCTTGAAGGAGATGAAAGGGCAAAGACCTAAGCACACATGGAACATAATCTCTATTCATAAATTCTGCCAATTTCAGGTGTTAAGTATCCATATAATAAGAAAAACAAGGCGTTTGTATCCCTTACTCTCCTGCAACCCCAACTGCAGTGCTGACAGTCATGGAAATCAGCTGCTTCTGTATTTAGGTGAGCAATTAATTTCTCTTTCTGCACATTTAAAAGATTAATCACTACATGTAATCTCTGCTCGTATTTTCTTTGACATTTTTGTTGGTTCAATCTAAAGGAATCTGATGTTCTCTGTCCTTTAAACTTCACTTGTCATCTCAAGGGTAAGGGTATGACTTGGTGAATGCCATTTTTTTTTTTCACTACCATGTCCTTCACATGAAATGTATGAACCTCCATGTGTCTTAACTTTTGATTGTCACCTCTGCCCTTGGGACCTGCTCTCTACGACATTTGAAATTAATCTGACCCACCTGACTTAGGGAATTATTCTGAGGATTTTCTTTGCCATGAGCTTGCTCCGAGGCAAAAACAGCAATGCAAAAAATCGATGTTTTCCTTCTCCTGATCCTTATTGTCTGCTCAAGGTTACGACATAGCCATTCAATCATTCTTCATTTCTTCATCTGAACCATAGCACTGACCACCTTGATCATCTCTATCTTCATTTATCAAGTCTGGTTTTATCCTTCATCTTAGAAAGGGCAGAGGAGCTTTATCTGATAAATGCTCATACGATGAGAACTAACTTGTCAAAAGGGTGTAGCTTAATTTATTTGAAGTGCATCTTTAAATCTTTATTATGTCCACATTACCATGTTGCCCAAATTCTCTGATCTGCAAATACTTTCATTTCATTGATATTAGCATTAACAATCCTAGGCATTCACCATAAATTTTAAGTTATTTGGTTTGTCTATCGAAAATAACTTCTATATATTTTAAGTTATTTGGTTTGTCTATCGAAAATAACTTCTATATATGTGTGTGTGTGCACGCACGTTAAATCGAAATCCAAATCATTCCTTATTAGGCATTCAGTTCTGTAGTGAAAAATTGAAGAATCGTAACTAACAAATTTCTTGGCGAAATAAAAACAAATTTCCATAATATCTCCTGAAATAAAAAAGTAAAACCTGAATCATTATATATGCAGAGGAACCAACCAGTTCATATACTTTTTGTTGGGGTTAGGTTTAGGTTGGGTTAAGGGACTTAGAATTTTTCCCGCATTCATATTTATGTGAAATGGTGGTTTTTTGTCCATAGAGTATATCATGAGCCAAAATGGGGTTGGGTATATCACGTGGGTTAGGTTAGGTTAAGGGACTTAGAATTTTTTCACTCAATGGGTTAGGTTAGGTTAGGTTAGGCTAAAGGGACTTAAAAAATTTTTCACTCAGCGGGTTAGGTTAGGTTAGATTAGGTTAAGGGACTTTGAATTTTTTCACTCATATTCATATTTATGTGAAATGGGTTTTTTATCATCCGTAGAATATATCTTGAGCCAATAGGTTGGGTTAGGTTAGGTTAGGTGAGGTTAAGGGACTTAGAATTTTTTCACTTATATTCACATTTATGTAAAATGGTTGTTTTTTTATCTGTAGAGTATATCTTGAGCCAAAATGGGGTTGGGTATTTTCAAGGGGGTTAAGAGAAACCATGGTTTTTCCTATCTAAGAGTTTTACATGAGCCAATTTGGGGTTCTTTTTTGAACTAGAACGGTTAAGATAAAGGGAACATTATGGATGGAGTTTATCGTCTGTGAGCCAAATTGGGGTCGGGTGTTGAGGTTGAGCCAAAATTGGGTCTTTTACCCTACAGCGATGCTCTCAGAGCTACTGTATAAGTGACAGTTCTCTGTGAAGTCATAAATTAATACATTTGCATTATGAAAATAGATGTAATAAGTAATCATGCATTTGTGCTCAGAGAAATGAATGCTGTACATCAAGGAGAATGCAATTGTCTCCACAATACAATTAATATTTGCCCAGTGTTTTAAAAGATGCTGTCTGACTAACTCCCTGCTCCATTAGCATAGTCACACGGCACAACCTCATCCATTTTTAGGTAATATTCATTTCAGGGTCTCACTGTCAATAACATTCTCAGTATGTTAAGTCACCCTCAAGTTTTGTAGTTTTTCTGAGAACGGTTCTATTAAGTATAACTACAAGTTGAGAGCAACATATTGTCCAGTGTACATTTTATTTCTTAAATTCTGGGAATATTTCAACAAGATTATAAAAGAAATGCGTTACCTTCAATTACTCTTGGTACTTTAAAAAGAAAAAAAAAAAAGGCAGATGTTTGCAAGTCAATTCAGTACATACTGCATTTACATTTCTGCATCCGGCACATATTTAGATAACAACAAATCCAACATGATGGAGTATTATAGCAATTCAAAAAGATCCTCACTATAAAAGTAGAACCTAAGGTGTGGTATTATCTTGCGGAGAGTTGGCATTGAAGTTTCAGGTCTTTTCAGTCAGTTTGCTATCAGTGTTCGAATGCTGTCCGTCAGTCTGGATGTCACAAGAATCCCAAGAACTTAATCTTCAAGAACAAGACAATCCATGAATGGATGAATAACTCCACCTGTAACCTTTTACATAAAAGCCTGCGTGTCAACGCTCAGTAAGCGTTACATGCTTTGCAAAGTGTCAGCCTTCTCCAGATTTGGTTGAAGTGGCACTGTATTCCACCAGATACTTTAGTTCTCTATGCCTGTAGCTTGGTTAGTTGGTGGGTTTGGATTAAGGCGGCTGTGTACCAGCAGGGGCCCTTGTAACTAGGTGGTAATGTGTTAAGGAGAATAAAAGGCCTGATGTGGATTTCTTGAGCATCTGCAACCATTCGAAACACACCAGGTGG
>NC_087221.1:14117988-14167678 GCF_015104395.2 Macrobrachium nipponense | reverse complement strand
GTCAGAATTAGGCGCATGTCTGCTGGACGCCCTCGAGACTTCTAATTGTATTTTGCATGCCAGGGTTATAGAATCGGGATCCGGAAGATCCTTGGCGTTTGTTTTCTGTAAGAATAAGGGTCGAACGAGAAGGAAGTGGCGAAAATGTAACCTTCGTGGCTGACGTCACCCAGCAAGAACGATTGCGGTGGAATGTGTAGGTATACGTGTGCGCTGGGAAGAAGTTTTAGGGTGAGGGCTAAGTAAGGGAATTCGTCGAAAAATTAAATCAAAGCAATTGTCAGGAGGTGTAAAACTATATATTCATGCGTCACTTTCATTCGTAATAACGATCATTTAATAGTTCACAGCTTTTACTAAATCTGCTGACATTTATAAAGTGTTAATCGTAGGGTTATGCTATTCGCACATATATAACTATACATACCCTTTATTGTGAAGAGCTAATCATTGCCGAATTCTCAGGAATATATACGTCATTATTCTTATCTTCAGTAACTTCTCTCCTTTCTTTTCCCTCGTAATGCCAGCGTCATTAGCTTTTATAAATATTTAGAAATAAATTCCGTGTAATAACTTTCAGTTAACACGTACTACGGTCTACTTAGATAAGTCTATAAATCCGTTAGCCTTGGAGTTCCGATACAACGAGTGCTCTTCTTCTCCACTTTCTAAGTGGCTCAGTAACCTACATTTAGTTGTTTACTCCTCGGCAACTTGCTCTCTTGATTCACTCACTCCCTTTACGCCTTGATAAATGTAGGCTAATCCACTTCTTAGAGAACGAGACCAGAAATGTTTCGACTGTGAAAAAGAAATTTATACTTATATTGTAGTGACTGAAGGAAGTTTTTTGTAATCTCTTTGCACGGATTAACCTGTAATTTTATGCCGAAGAAGATTCTCATCACTTCATTATAATGGCATTACTGCAATCATTCGCTCGCTTTTGTTTTTCTTTTTTTAAGCGATTGCGGTAATGACAAGCACATTCTTTATGAACGCATTTTGTTTTCACTTGGTCATTTATTCATTTCGTTGACACGGAATAAAAATAACCGATTTACTTATTATTTGTTGTTAGTTATATACATGGAAAAATTTAAAATAAATTAATTTATATATTCCTTCTTTCATTCTTATTGCTTTTACTAGAATAAGAATGAAAGAAGGAATATAGAAATTAAGTTATCGTAAATGTATCTATGTATATAAATGATAATAAATAACAGTAAGTAAATCGGGTATTTTTATTCAGCATCAACGAAATGAATAAAGGACCAAGTGGAAACAACTGTTTCAGGATTTCTGTCTTGTTTTATCAGTATTTATGGTCAATTTAATAATAATAATAGTAAAAGCGATGGTTGTCTATTATAAAAGGGGGGGGGGGTGATTAAACGTCCAGAAAAACCATCTAATGAATTCCATAGGAATTGAATATCGAGATTGAAATTAAAAGTATCCAAATCCTTGTATTTCACGAGTCCTTTATTGGTGAGGAACTCGTAAAGGTCGCAATTCCTTAGATTTAGTCAGGCTTTTCCAAGCAAAGCAAAAGTAGGAAAAAAAACATTCTTTCATTAAAAGCGAAGACTCTCTTCACGAGGCAAAATGTCCATGAATTCTGTAGTAAGAGGTCTAGAAGACACACGATGCGCCGGCAAAAGAAAAAAAAATCAAAAGTAATTGTTCATTCATTCCGTGAAATAAAAAAAAATAAACATCATCAAAGCTTCATGGAATATGATGGAGAGAGAGAGCGGGGGAGTGACACCGTCGTACGTTAACCTACATGCCTAAAGATACATTTGCAAGCAACAATAACTGCATGGCTTCTAGCCAATATAATGAAAGAAAAATGTATTTCCGGATTAGATGCTGTCATGGCGACGACGTTTGAAGAGAAGGTATACTACGTCTCACAACTGGCCACGTCACCACATGACATGACTAATGGAGGGGGTGAGGACAGTCTACGTTACCCTTCGATTGCAAACTTCGGAATGAAAGCACAGGCGGTGAAGTTGCACAGCGAGAGATCCTTTAAAATCTGATTAAAGGGGAGCTACGCATTTGCATGCATTAGTTCACGTGCGTTGGCGTTTGTGTTTGTCTGTGCGTGCATGCGTACCACATACTCCACGCCCCTCGAACATTCCATTTACTTTTATGACGGCTATAACCTGCAATCTTTCGCGTCCTAATTGGTTCGCGTAGTATACCGTGTCCCTTTGTTCTGCTGGTCCTAAATAATCCCGCCGTGCAGAGTAGTGAGTAAATATTTGATAGAAAACGTTGCCATAGAACGTAAACAATGGTGGACTTCATTGCCAGGCTCAGGGCTTGAGAGGTGGCAGGCGGCGACGCGGCTCCCAGGCTCATGTCCATGATGCAGAAAACACTAACTGACAACTCTGCGAACGTGGCTCTGGTTTGAATCTATCTGCTGAAAAACTGTCGAATATAAAATTAACAGTTCATTTGCTCCAAACGTTTGAGAATGCGTGTTATTATGAGGTAACTATAGCTTCAAAGATCAGAAATTGCATGGAGGATTGGCAACTTAACGAACACTCCCCATGTCTTCGTCTACAATATACTGGCTGTAACTCGGAGGTGGGAAAGGGAGTCTCTGCCGTCTGGGGTGGGGGAGGCGAAATAGTGAAAGTTGATCTTTCTCGTTTTCATTCATCTCTGACTTCCGCAAATAAAAGTGAGAAAAAACAAGTTACATTGTAGCTTTCATAAATTCCTGTGTTAACACGAAACATTGCAAAGCGAGAAAACGAGAGACTGAATGGTTAGTGTCCAACCTTTTACAAATTCCAGTAGAAGTATTATACTGTATCTATGAAGAATTGCCCCTGAGAGAAAGAGAGAGAGAGAGTTGGATGAAAAAAGATGACAGTTGGGACATAACTTTGCTAAATCCAGATGGGAATACGAAACAGCACACATGAGAAAGGCTGTCTACGAGTGACAGAAATAAGCCTTACGCTAGTTACAGCGACAAAAACAACATACAGTAGCAACAACAAGAGTAGCTGCAACAAGAACAGCAGCGTGAGGACGAAGAGCACCAGCAACAGCACCAGCATCAGGAGCTGAAATAGGAGGCGTCTGCCTTAGACTATTGATTTCTTGGATGATAGACACCCTCTTATGCTTCAATTACGGCCTCATTCGCAATTGCTCTATCTCGGCGATTTGTGTAAACAAATCAGTGCTATCCATGACTGTTTAAACAACATCCAATTAGCGTTTCTGAGATAAAAAAAAATTTTCACAGTATAATTTGGTAGTGGTTACGTTGACTATAGATTTACATTATCAATAGAGTACATTATTTTTTCCGCTCTCTCTCACTTTTTAATTAAGATCTATATAGAAAACCGATATTCTCCCACTCCCTCTTCCTCTCTCTATGTTGGCTATGCATCAGCATCATCCAACACGGCAACATGCATTACCGCGTGGAAATCGCTAATAGTTACAGAGCTCATATCTCCGCTTGTTGCCAGCAAATGCTGATGGACAAATAGAAAGGCAGCAGATCTCCAAAGAGCAAACTGTGCTCCGTCAAATTTTCTTTGGATCAAAGCCAACGGTATTTTCGGGTGTCGTCACATCTCGGTGGATGTACCGGTGGAGGGTGGGTGTTGTGCAAGAAAATCAAAGATGGCTGACGGCAAGGATCCAAATATGAAATGGATCTCTCTCTCTCTCTCTCTCTCTCTCTCTCTCTCTCTCTCTCTCTCACAGTTTGGTTTACACTGATAACACAAATAGAAATCATTAAGTAAATTCTTTGGTAAAAATACGAAGACATCTAGTTTTTAGATTTTGTAAACAAAATATACTTGTGATTTTTTGTCCAATATACCAGTTACATCAATTTAAGTATATATCCTAGTTCGCAAGACTATGATAATAATTCATATATGATTTTGATACAATTAAGCGAGTGTGTTGCTTGAAAAGGTCTCATGTTATCCTCTCGAAGGAAGAATGACGTCACCTGAGTGCCTAAATTGATTTGTCGAAAGCTTCAATCAATAAAGCTCTCGTTTAAAGACACACACACACACACACACACACACACACTTCTAATTTCTATAAAGATCAGCTGCCTTACAAATGCAGTAAGATTCGCATGAGGAGATAAAGTGGAAAAACCGATCAAGCCAAAGAGACAGAGACGAACGACAGACAGTCATACCAGTCAGCTAGACTAGAACGAGCTACTGCCTATCTATGGACAGGTGACCTTCTCCCGGAGACTTAACTTAATCAATAATATGTTCTGGCCTCATTCTTGTTCCTTGAGGCGTCAGCTCCATCTAACCCTCCACCGCCGCCGCTGCACCATTTCCAGGTGTCGGTCGGAAGTACCTTTTGAGGTCATTATCACGGCGGTTGAAAGGTTTCGCTATTGCTGTGTCAGTAGTCGTCGTGATATATGATATACTCTCATATATATATATTATATATATTATATTCTATCTAATATATATATATATTAGATAGTATATATATATAGCTATTATTATATGGATATTAGGCTAACGATCTATAATTTGCTCACGTTCGGTCTCATGTAGTATTTTATAGTAATGAAATACATGCCAAAACATAATATATACGCGGGTGGAATGTGTAAGGTTTACAAGCTCGATGTGTAATACGTTGAATGAATCGTCCTGTAAATAGTATACAATAACGAAACACGAATAAATGATAAGCCACTTGGGAAAGAACAGGTAAGGTGGGAAAACCCGAATGAATAAAGAAATACAAGAAAAGAATGAAAATAATAATGATTGACCAAAGTCCGTTTAAAGCTGAGCTCTCTCAGGACTTCCGGATGTCCGAGACTTCGCTCGGAACAAGACTTACTCTAATCAGCTTCAAAATGAACGGCCATGAATTCTCTCTCTCTCTCTCTCTCTCTCTCTCTCTCTCTCTTCCTCTCTCTCTCTCTCGTCGTATTGACGAAAGATTAAATAGCCTAAGGACCGACTTCCCCTAACATAATCATCAGGAGGAGGTCACTCATCATCTTAAACATATCGACCTCATTCCATCAAGGTCCGCTCATCCATTCTTGAGTCATCCAGCAAACGGGCACAGACACAGGTGGTAACATAAGGTCCTTAAAACCTCTGCCATGAATCGGGTCACTGTAGACTGACCTAACAGACAAGAAGGAGCTATTTTCAAAGGAGGTTAAGTCAACAATTATTCCCCAAACTTCTTATGACTTGGGGAAATGTTTCTCTTGCTGAGTGGAAGAAAATGTGCGGCGAGCTCACATCGAAGGCTTGTGTTTGAATGAGGATTTGTGCTTCCTTTTATGCTTTGGTACGAGAAAGAAGGAAAAGGCGTCTTTTGCGTCTTCATTCTGTCCAAACTCAAAATTCATAATATCTAGACGTGTTTGTCTCTGACGGAGAGTCACTTCTGGAATTTACTTTCGAGATGGAAATAAAATCATGTTTCGTCCATCCCTGCAATGCCCTTCTTACCTTTCTTATTGTACTTGGAAAGTTGTGTTTATGTTAAGTCTCGTAATCTTGTAGCTTTTTTCCATTTTTTCAATTTTACCAGCATTCGCTCAGGTAAATGTGAATTAGTAGTCAAAACATACAGCACAAGATATATCAAATTCGCAACGGTTGGAAATTTTCCATAATTTTCTTACGTAAAGAATAAACAAGTTTCTTAATAATAATATACCTCTGAGTGGGTTTCCATCAATTTCAGAAAAAAACATGCAAATTTGTGTGTGTATATACGCATGTACTATATATATATATATATATATATATATATATATATATATATATATATATATATATATATATATATATATATATAATGTGTCTGTGTGTGATTTCAGAAAGTGGTAGCTTGTCGTCATATAATGCTTTCAAACGAGAAAATATAAATAAGAAATGAGGTTAAAAGCGTAACGAGAATTAGCATGATAAACCATTAAAACATAACATTAGACGCGGTTTACTAATCCACGGGTCTAGGATATTTTGACTTTAGAATGAAAGGAAATTGGGAAAACACTTAGCGAGAGAGAGAGAGAGAGTCAAGAAGCAGACAGAGAGAATGCGAGCTATTGATTAAAAGTAACCTGCAAACGGTTAGCCAAACTGAGACAAAAGACGGACGAACAAAAAGGAGTAATAGAAGGGAATCCGGAACAATAGTAAAAGACAGAATGTTGTTGCTATCACAAAATGAAGTCAGCCAAATCGTTATAGAGGACTTGATACAAGTGAACTGCGTCAAAAAGTCACACGAACTAAATCTAACAAGCGTAACCTTTATGCCGACACTACCATCACAACAACGACATATGCGTTGTGCGATAATGCTCAACAACAATACTACCCTGAAACGTGTCGTTATGGCAAACAACTTCTAATAGTAACAGTACTTCCAAGAGTAGTGCCATGGCACGCAGCAACCATAAAAGAGGTAGAGAATGATAGCGTTACGTGCCACCACAAACACGGTTCCTGGCTTACTACAGAAGTCATAAAAAGAAGAAAAAATCATCAACTAGAAGTTACACTAAGAATGTTGCCTTGGCTGACAAGAGCAGAAATAGCGGCAACTGTAAAGAAATATTGCGACAGCTGACGAAAGAACGCAGCCATTGCACCGACAATTTAGTCGTAACACGAGAAGCACTCCGGGAAAAGCATTAGGTGGATTAAGTAGGTTAAATAGATGAAAGGAAATACAAAAATATTTACTCAACTAATTCCAGTGAAAAAACATGTATTATATCAATCATCCCGTTAAGACTATAGGAACTAAAGAACAAACAAGAGTGACGAGATCTACAAAGCTCACCACTGCGTAGAAGAAGAAGAAAGAAAAACTGCTACTAGAATGCGCAAAGGAAGAGAAACTGGGGCAAGAAGACAAAGAATAAAGAAACGAAACTCTAATTTTGGAGGACGCGGCCAGGGAGATAACCTTGGACGATAAACGGCTGAAGGAGGAGGAGGAGAAGAAGAAGATGCATCTGCCAGTTTCAGTTTATTTCTGTCCCAATCTTCTCCGTCAACTTTCCACTGACCTCTTTCTGTTAGGCCTCAGCCATATTGAACTGAGAGATGCGAGCTATTTTTCTTTCTTTCTTCCTTTATCCCTTTTTCTTTGTTTCTATTATATGATAATTATTGTTGATTATACTCCTGTTCGTTTTTATATGACTGATGAGGAGTCTGTTTTGAAATGCTAGATATTTAACGTTCGTAGAATAAATTTAATTATATTTTATACTTTTGTAGAAAGTTTTCAAGCTACACAGACCACCACTCAAAGACCCTTGGATATATATATATATATATATATATATATATATTATATATATATATATATATATATATATATATATATATAAATATATATATATCTATATATTATAATTATATATATATATATATATATATATATATATTATATATATATATATATATTATAGTTATATATATTATATTATTATATTTATATATATAATATATATTTATACTATAATATAATAGATATATAATCTGGTTAATATATATACACACGTACACACCCCAAAAGTGAAATGAAGAAGACCCGTCTCTAATAAGACCAATTATACACCGAAATGGTGAATCAATTAGTCGACTGTGGTGGGTCGCAGCAAGGGTACTATGGTATAGTAACTTCGTCTTAAAGAAAAGCATAGAGCCTGGAGGTAACATTCTATGAAGGCCTCTGTGAGGAGTAATTAGACATAGATTGATAGATAGATGGATAGACAAAGGTATCCGCATATAAGTCATTCGGATGGAGAAAGAATGGAAAAGGTTGGGTGGCTTTGATTTCGTCGTGCTAGAACTTTCCAAGAACTTTCTGGAATACCGAAGTGATTTCAGATGAAAGTCCTGAGAACGTTACGAACAAGAATAATAAAAATAAATAACGGTAAAGAGGGTAGGAGAGCAGAAACATGTATAAAAGCTTCAAAGTGAAAAAAGATCTTACGAGGAGATAGAGCGAAAGAGAATTTTGCATCGAAATGTAACTGGATTTCATTACCCGGCTTTTTTTTTAACTGTATGAATTACCTGAAATAATTATAACTGTACTATATAACAAATGCGCATCGACTTCATTTTCCTAAGTTTTGAATCGAACTATAAATTTGGTTTGTTTTATGACATTAGCCTTTGAATGCTTGCGTTTTACATCGACTCGGTGATTGTAATATAAAAGAAAAATTTTTGACTCATAATGTATGATGCAAAATAATTATCAACATCAATTATATATCATCAATTTGGTGATCTGATGAAAGACCCAATCACACCCGTGCAGCAATCATCAACCCCACATGAGAACCCACACTTTTAATAACAAGAAAGCTGCGCTGTAGATCTGCTGAAGTAATAATAATAATAACAATATCACAGTTAACACACAGGTCCTTCGGGAGCTGATTTTGATAAAAGGATGACCTTGGAATTGCTAGAGCGGGTAGAAAGTAAGATGGAAGAAAGAGAATATGAACGGAGGTACAGTAAAGTGGATGAAAGGCGATGCAGCTAGGGCCCGAAGGAACGCTGCAGAGGATCTCGAGTAATGCCTACAGTGCACCACGTGAGGTGCGCTGATGGCACTACCTTCCTACGGGGATCGCCTTGTGGAAACCGTAAAGCCTCTCTGAGCCCAAAATCGACTTGAATTGTCACGATGCCAGAGAACATTAAATCAATCAGTCAATAAGGTCAAATACCAGTCACTCCTCATTTTGATGTTGGAAATCGGTGCCACAGGCAATCAATCAATCGAAGGAACTTCAGTCCAAAGTTACGAGAGCCATTAGGTGGGTACACACGTGCGAACCGAACCTTGTATTGTAACCGATTCTTGTAACAAAAACGCAAGTGTGGAAGGTTCCTCGAACCCGAACCCCGAACCCGCGAGGTTCGAGGCTCGGTTCGCCCTCCGTCCCGCCAATTGTCGGTTTTTGGGCCCCGCATCAAAGGGAGGTCTCTTTGAACGTTACGCCATGTGTGGACGGGGCCTGTATTACACGCGTAACAACAGAGGTTGCTGAACTTGTTAACACCGACTATGAACAAGACCGTCCATAGTAGAGTCCCTTGTTTTGGTCAGTCAGTACGTATATGTCTACCATGGCTGATTGGCTGATTGAAGTGACGAAGAGGTCCTTCAATTTATTAGCTATTACGAAGAAAAGACTTCTTGGAATCTCAAGTCAGCGAGTAATTCCCGTCCACTATTTCTACCCTTCTAGTATATAACCTTGATTGCCACCATCTTCTTTTATTTCGCTTCATCTTCGTTAAATAATGTGTATAAATGTACGCGGCAGCTGCTACTTGCATGGTGGCCATCGTCGGGTAAACAACCCGGACAGAGACAGACTGGTGATCGCAGTGGATTGAAATGAAGTTACGTGCTTAACGTGGTTACGGTTCATCCTCTACATTTTGACACCTTGTAACCGTATATGCGTAACTCAGTTACGCATACAAGGTTCGGCTCTCACGTGAGACAACGGCACATCCCTAGGTTCGATAAAACTGGTCATATGGTCACCACGTGGTGTAAGGCAGCTGATTATGGCGCCTGAGATAAACCAGTTACAACTGGTTAGGCCGTTGCCAGTCAAAACTAGCAAACGATAACTTAAGGCAAGGTCAATTAAGCGCCCCGAAATGGCCGTAAATGAATCGCATCGGTAGAACAACAAAATAGACGATTTTATTCAGGGAGCAGAACATTGCTATACATTATTCTGTAATTCGTATAATTCTCATCTCTGTTATAGTCTCTAGTGTAGCATTTCGGGCTCCTCATAAACCTACAATTATCCCAGATATGCCATTTGACTGTGTAATGGTAGGAATTAACCTCGCTACCTATTGTGACACCTGCGTACGCTAGTAGACCAATCACAACTACGTTTGCACCTTCGTATTATAGATGAAAAACGCAGATATTAAACGTTACAATTACCCATTTTGCTGAGAGGCATATTAATTAAATAACAAATGGATAATCTACAACTGTGCCGTAGAAAGGCTCATACAACGAAACCAGTGAGAAAATAAGACTTCACTTGTTACCAAATGGCCGTTTTCCGCTACGGGGATGAAGCACGCGAACGCACCGGCTGATTACCAGTTGTGAGCTAAATCATGAGGTAGTATTTTACGCTCTATAACTATAATTTACCGAAAAAAGAAGTGAAAGAAACTATGTCCTCAAATGGCTCGCGGCTTTGGGTTTTTTCACGATGAATCATGTTATCTGAGGTCAGGGTATTTTATTTTCTTTCTTTTTTTCTTATCTCGGTTTTGGAGGAATAAGAGATGATCGATGAGTTACGGTTTATATGAACAGACAGTTCTCCGACGAATGAAGAAAATTGTCTTTTGAAGTAAAGAAATGAGGAAATAAATCAAAGGACATTGTACAACAAGAGAGATAAGATTTTGAATTAGCTTTATAAGAACACAATTAAGAGATCAATCGTTATTATTATTATGAACGCCGTTAATAGCAATATCAATTATTGCTAGATAAGTAGACCAACGGACAGCGAGGTAAAAAAATAGAAAATAAAGTTTGAAGAAGAAGCAGGCCTCCATCAGGAAAAATCAAAGTTAAGATGTGTTGAGTCATCCTAAAAAATTTGAGCAGCAGGGTGTACGGAACCTGGTCGGGAGCTGACGGGAAGTTATGAACTGAGCACAAATACGCGGCACCCTTACTTTATATACGCATTCACACATAAATGAAAACACGGATTTTGTGGCCACGATGAAAGTGAAACATTGGAGCGCAAGATCTTGAGCCTTTGTTCTAGTCTCTAGTCTAAGGCATTTTCAAGTTTGAAAATGCCAGAGAGTAAAGGAATTTACTTTCCTTGTGGGTATACATTCTGGTAATGTTCTATGTCACGTTGTTATTCCAGTGATAGAAGGTATACATAACACATACACCCCAACACACAACCTATGTATATATATACATAATATTTATAAATGTATGTATGCATGTGCCTGCGTCCTTTTTCCCTTTTCACCCTGGCAATGCTCCACCACAGTCAACTGAATACCAGGTGCATATTCAATGGTCAGGTGAACGGAAATCTAATGAAATTCAATGGAATCCATCTTTACAATATATGTATATATGTATATATATATATATATATATATATATATATATATATGTGTGTGTGTGTGTGTGTGTGTGTACATATACATGTTTATGTATACGTATATAAGTAGAGATACATATTATAGTGACAGACAGGAAGTGAAGGTCCAGGAGAACTTGATTTAGAATAACCGAGTCTCGCCAGCATTCAAGATCGATAACTTATAGCTACATAATATTCATAGTTACTCCTCCAACTGGTGCAGAAATGAAAATTATAATCTTTACTCTTAGAAAGTCAGTATATAGATAATCCCTGTCCTTTAAACAAGTGGGCTTTGTGCTTACAATGCGTGTAATCAAGCCCGTTTCTCTACCGGGATCTGTCTCTTCATTGATCTTAGCCTATATCTATTTCACTCCGATTATGGGTTGGGTGGATGCCTCATGGTATCCCTTGTGTTAAGCCCGAGTATGGTAATTTTGCCCCTTGGTCGTTAGGGTGAAGACAAAGCCTTTGAAATAATTTTTTAAACGTTGTTTGTGGTCGTTGTTTGTGGTCCAGCATTCCTCAATAGACATCCATTAAACTCATTGTCCTTTGTTTTGTTTATTATTCGAGGTTGGGTCAGCTAGAACAAAACATCAGGCAGACCTCAACAGTGCTGTTAGCCCGCTGTATATACGTGGTGACGTCATTACATATTGCGAATAAACAACTATGTATTGCAGAGGTCATGAAATAAATAGTGTTTTTCGTAAACAGCGTTTAAATCGACGTATGGATTTCCTTGCTACTAAAGCACCGAGTTTTCTAACATTGTCCTAATTTGTGGCAGTACACTAAATTGACAGAAGTGCTTAACTAAGCCGTTTACTCAGAAAAAAGACCAACTTCTTGCCTCTCCTCAGACCGTTTCAAACAAGTGGTGCTTTATGACGTATCTGTGACGCAGAGCTCTTACGTAATTATTTTCAAAAAATTTTATATCATCATTCAGTACATTAATTTGCTTTAAAACCAATTTCGTATGGATAGGTAAAATGACATAAGTCAAACAACCATTTGAAAAGGTATAGTGGAGGATACGCTATACCAACGTCACTGATACAGGTCACCACTTTTGCTGATGGTTGGGTGGCTAAGCGCAGCTTTAATCTCATTTTCTTAAGTAAAAAAAGTAAATGAAACACATATGGCAATGCACAGTTCTTCCGAAAATTAGGACTAATTTTGAAATCCACAGTGCTGGTAAAAAGTTGTTTATGAAAAACACTATGGACTGGGCTCTGGGATGCACAGTAAATCTTAGCATCGCTTCCTTTCCTTTACTCTTTTCATATTTCAGTGGTTTACGGCAAACATCATGTCCTGTGTTCATGTAATTACGAGGAGAATTCTTTGACCTAACAATTTATTTTAAACAAATCTCCTACAATGGAACAAGTGCTGTTGTTATGCAGATTTTTCAGCATCTCTTGAGTGGAGAATATTGTCACCCTTGCATTGCCAACAAAATACATTCAGACTTCTTACTTATTTGCTGTTTTATTGTTTATTTTTCCTATTAATTGGTCTGCTATGGTTGTGTAGTACTTGGACTACAATTCATCATTTTGCATTGAAATGAGTCAAATATGTAATCTTTAGTCAGTCACCCAGAGTCTGTCAAAATGGGTCGAGTATTGCCAAATAATTTGCTCTAGTAATGGGTAGTGATTCATTTTGTCCCCCTTGGAGCGTCAGAAAACCTATAATTTTATTTCACTTTGTGGGCCAAAAAGTTCTTCGAATTTGTCTGTCCTTTGAAGAATTGCTAAGATTTTGTCTCCCCCTGAGATGTGGGTAAGAACTTTTATTTTACTTTTTTTTTTTTTTTTTTTTTTTAGAAATTTGAAACAGTTATTGCTCGTAAGTATGATAAGACAGCAATGCTTTTTCTTGTCTCCCTTTCTTCTGAAGTGGTTTTTCAGCCTATCCTTCAAACCATTATTTGGGTAAATTTCTTAAATGATTTTCCGACTTATGCCTCTCACGACCACTTAAGTGGGCACATTGGTGTGTTGCAAACCAGTAACCTCCAATTTCTCGTAACGAATCTGTTTTCCTTATCTGCACTTCAAGATCTTTTGAGGGTGCTTCTCTTTGAAATGGACTCAAGCAGTAACTGGCGATTTGTTAACTAGATAAGAATCAGTCTCAGTGTAGCCCAAAAGCTAGTACACTTCAAACACGCAAGTGCTGGTGGACTCTCTTGAAGCTGAATAGCAACACAAGACTAGGCATTGGCTGTTGACAGTGATCCTAAAGGTGAATGCTCTCCCTCACATAGCAAAAAGCACATATGGGTAGCGATTTTCTATTTCAGGAATTTACGTATACCAATCATTCATTTATCTATTGGTTATGGAAGCTATTTAAAAGGTTGATTGGTCATGACTTGGGTAGGCGGGATTTCACGAAAGTTGGGGAGGTCATGGTCTATATTGAGGTGTGGTAATCAAGACAGAACTATAGGATGGAAGTTTGACATACCCTGTGCCGATTGGAGGATATCAGCAGCTCCAGCTACCTCTCTAAAGGAGAAATTTAGTAACAGATTCATAAAGCTGGCTCTTAAGGGTTCTCAATATTGTCTTGCTAGGTGATGCAGTACTGTACAAAAGATTATTTTTATTTCTCTCCCGAAATTAGCAAAAAGAGAAAGTGAAGTTGGGCGGTGATAAGGGTACTAGAAGAAGATGGAAATCTGTTGTACGCGGAAAGTGGCGAGGTAGAGTTTATGAAATGAAAAAAAAAAGGGGTCCCGTTGCTGAATAACCACTGGTTCCATGCAACGTAAAAGCACCATATAAACAAACAAAAACAAAAAAGGGTCGATGGAAGGAAGAGAGTAACAACTGTCATGGACGAAAACAACTGTCTAAAACAACAGTTACACTTTGTAACTGCAGCCACGAACGGGATTAGTTGCTCGATAAATATGATGTACGAACTGTTGCTCTGCCATTTCCTAGACATGAACATGAAAAACGGAATTTTTATGAGAAAAGAAATCTTGCTTGATTACAGAACTTCAGTATCTTGTGGGAACTATGGTAAAGATTCAGATCTAAGATATTTATATATATATATATATATATATATATATATATATATATATATATGTGTGTGTGTGTGTGTGTGTGTGAATTTTTTTCACATCACCGTAATTCATATACATCCATAAAGTTACCAATGTCCTTTAATATCCAATTCGATCTACCTCTGAATTAAAAAAGTCCCCTTCGGTTAACATATATGAAAATGTATTAAGTTGATAATAATTTCGTCCTCTCATGGATTCGAACCAGCGCACAGAGGAGACTATATGTATGTGTATGTATGTATTATGGGTGTGTGTCGTTGCTTGTATGCACATAGCGGGTCTCAAAGTTATATACTTGAGCATTATTCTGATGGTCCTTGAATTCAGGCAGCAATGAGATTCAAGGGCTCTCATCCCAACCCCTTGCCTGGAGAGTCTGTTCATCTGGAGGACGGAGACGGAAATAATGACGCCCCTCTACAGACATCCAGGCGAAGGTGATCTCGAGACACCGACGGCCATTAGTGGAGACAAAGAAATGGTTATTATAAATTTATTTTTCCAGCTATCCCCTTTTACCCGGTAGGGTGGGCTTCAGAGGGTGTTAACTAGTTGGGAGGAGGAGTGAGGAATTTCTTCATATGACTGCGGCTTCTTCATGCCCTTTTCTAACTTGGTTGTGGTCCCCTGCAGTCTAATAACTACCACGAAATTGCTGGACTTTAAGGGACCATCATAATTTTTGTATTTCGCCGTATGAATTTCCCCCTCTGAAGTGAATGGTGTCAGAAGGGCACCTCCTTCTGGTTACTCGGCAGATCTTTAAGGATGGGGTTACTAGTCCACAACGTTTTATTTGATCCCAGCTGTCGCGGGAGCCTGTCCGCAGGACCTAGTGTAAGTGAAGTGCTGTACCACTCGGCAACGGCGGGAACTGGTGGGAATTGATGTTACCACATCGTTATACCAAATCCACTATTATTATTATCATCCACAGTAAATGTTATATGATGGACATTTATAAAATAAAAATTATGTAAATGCCATGACATCTGTAAATCTGAAAAAAGAAGTAACCAATATGAACAAGCAACCGCTAAAGAATATCCAAATGTTAGAAAGATAATAATCATAACGAAAATAAGAACACCAGAGTCTAAAAACCTGTGAAGATAAAAAGATGAAGAAACGAAGAAACGCGCAAGCACCAACAGTTGAAGGAAAAACATAAAACCAAACAAGGCGATGGTGCTTGATTCTTCACAGCGACTTTGTGTTTTTTTTTTTTTTTTGAACTTATACATATCAGCTTCACGAGGACGGAGTATCCTTTCACATCTTGACAACTATCCATTTTAGGCAAAAAAAAAAAAAAAAAAAAATTTTTTTTAGGGGGTTTAAAAACTTTTTTTTATTTACTTTCAGTTCGGAGGAAGAGAATCGTCGCATAACATTGGCGTTGAAGGTTTTTTTTTATCATTTACTTTTTGCTTTTGCTTTACAGACCCAGTGTACCTTAACGGGAACTCGTTTGAGACATTTTGCTTTTTTCGCGTAACTGCGTCTAAGTTTTCTACTGTTTTTGGGGACGTATTCTGAATGATTTGCAAACTCTGTAGTTCCGTTTGTCTTTTGACTTCATTCGTGGAAGAATGTGGCCTATTTTCATTAACTTCTAATTTGAAAATGCTACAGTTTAGACAAGTACAGTGGTAAGTTCTCAATGTTAATAATCATTAAATAGTAGGTCAATAAACAATTTACCGAACTATTTAAAGTTGGTACGTACAGACAATTCCTTTTCAGTTCTCGGATATTTAGGGAAAAAAAAAACGATCCAAACAGAACCACACGCACTTGGCTGCATGAATCCTGTAGACCCACCGCTAAAAATATTCCTCTCAACAGCATAACCTAGACTCCTAGAGTGAAGTTGAGGATGAGGATGCGAACTCCGGCATAGTAAAACCCTCCCAGTGTTGCCACATTTTTTTTCAATAATCTGGATATTGTTTGAAAAAACGTTAATAAATCTGTATATTTAGGATTTTTAGCTTATCTTTTAATGGCATGTAATTTAGAGGAAATGAAATTGCCGAATGATAATAAAATTTTAAAAAATTAGATTTTTGTTTGCCAGAATTTTTATGAAAAACACTTCCACCATAGCACTTAACTTTGAGTAATTGAAGTAAAACCAATTTTCATAATGATGGAGTTGGACAGTACGTATATTTTGTTAGTCATATAAATATAATTTATTGGAAATTGAAGAACAATGAAAAATACAGTAGGTTTCTGTTGCCTCCTAAAAATTCTGTATAACCTGCTTATTTTTCAAGCAAAATCTGGAATTCTTAATCAGGTTGAAAAACCCGTATATTTAAGATTATTTGTATATGTGGCAACACTGAAATTTACCCGCCCCTACTTCAACGAGGTCGCTTCAAACAAAACATAAACACACTAAGCTTTCCTTAAAGGAACCAAATCCCAGAGCTACTTTTATATCTCTCTTATCATGAAACGAACTCTTATTACCACTCGAGCTCAGTGTGCAGTATTACTTCTGGAAAGTCCCACTTAGATTAGTAACAAGGTCAGAAATACAACGAAGTAAATTCACCCCAGCCATCCACGCTCGTTCCTCCATGATAACCAGGCAACAGCGTTGCAAGTTCTGGCGTTCTCCACTTACTTCTAGGATTGGCCTCAAGGCCGACTTAAATAACCCTTTCGTTGTTTATTGACTCTTCTTTTTTGTATATATGCACTTGAACGTTATTAACCCTTCCCATGACAGTTCCTGCTTTTAACTTCACCATTTGAGCGCCTTACAGGGATGCAAGCTTGCTTGACAGTATCGGGGGATTTCAGCGTGTGACGTATGATACACACACACACACACACACACACATATATATATATATATATATATATATATATATATATATATATATATATATATAAAATTTTATCGCTTTTAATTCTTATGAAAGATTTTCTATACATATAAATGAATACTTACATACATTCATATACATATATATGTATGTATTCATTTATAATGTATATGCACAACAAAACTTTCAGATGATTTACATATATATGTATATGTATGTATGTATGTGTATGTGTATATATATATATATATATATATATATATATATATATATATATATATATATATATGTGTGTGTGTGTGTGTGTGTGTATATATATATACGTGTATATATATATATATATATATATATATATATATTTATATATATAGACAAAACTTCTTTCACAGGAGTTACACGTGATATGAAACATAAAGTGTATGACCACGATGAGAGTGAAAGAACAGGGTGCAAGAATAAACTAGTTTGAGTACTTATTTTTTTCCATTTTTTATTGGAAAATATGCGAACCAATGTTTGGTATGGCAACTCTTCATCACCAGTTATCTCAAATTTATCAATGCATTTTTCAAGTTCCTGTATCATGGTTTCGGCATGTAGATGAAACTGTTGCTGTTATTTCCCGTGAGGTTGATGTAAATAACCTCTTATGAGAATTAGTAAATGAACTTCTCGTCCATCAAATTCACACTGAATATAGAAAAAGATGGTTGCTTGCCCTTTTCAGGTATTAGACGTGACCCTGCTTAGTGTTCATATGCAAAATAAATTAACCTATTTATATTTCATGTCTGAATACCATATCAATATGAAAATCTGTGATCTCTTCAGTGTCCTATTGACCTAAGTAAGTTATTAGTCCTGAATTCTAGATAAAAAAAAATTACAGATATAAAAGATAAATAGGCGGGGATCTATCTATGCATCCAGCTTCTATTTTGGATACATATCAGTATAAGTGTGGTGAAGATTTTTATAAGAAAAGTGAGACAGAATTACAGAGAGAAACCCTTATTTCATCTGCTTTGATGCAATCAAATCAATTTTAAAACCAACATTCAGTGCGATTGTAACCCGTTCAAACAACATTTAGAATAATATAGAAATCGTCATTGTCAACTTTTGAAAATCCCGTGTATAACTGCGATTCATTTTATTTGCTCCGGATGAGAGGAATATGTACAGAAAATCATCATGAGTATTCTGCTGGAATTTGGTAAAACAAATTACCGCTTGTTTTACACCCAACGGAAAATCTCCTGAAACTGATTTGTCGCGCAGGACTGTAATAATATTGTCTTGAAAAATTTCTTAAAACCTGCACTTTCCGATAGTAGATGAATAAGTCCAGGTCTACATACCCATCCTAATTCTCAGCAAGATGTATGGAGACTCGGAAGAGGAAGTTTTTAGGCCAAAGGCCAAGCACTAGGACCTGTGAGGTCATTCAGCGCTGGAAGGGAAATTGGGATTAGGTAGGTTTGAAAGAAGCAAGAGTAGGAAAACCTCGCAGTTAAACTATGAAATAATTGTTAGGAAAGAGTGGATAGCAAGATGGAATAAAGATAGTATGAATGGAGGTGCAGTAAAAGGAATGAAAAGGGTTGCAGCTAGCGGCGGAAGCCACACTGCAAAGAACCTTTAGTAATGCCTACAGTGCACCCCGTGAGGTGCACTGACGGCACTAACTACGTGGCGAGAGGAGATTTAAAAGAGAAACTGAATATCATCAGTAAATCTTGTTGATGTGTTTATCCCTTCCTTGGTTATTCCAGGACAGCTGTTATTCAGCCTCAGATATAATACCTTTGTATGCATTAAGGTTGTACACTCCTCTCATCTTGGTCTTTTTTTTTTTTTTGTAAAATTTTTCTTTGTTCTATCGAGTTTGCTTCAGACTGCTTTCGAAAGCAGGTGTAAAATCCTGCACTACCACGTATACATAGGTGTGTGTGTGTATACCCAAACCCACTGGTATCCGTAACTCCAGATCATTTTTTTTTTTCAGCCTTTAAAGCTACGCAATGAATGTATCATATAAAAACTTTAAGAAAATATTTCGTGTGTTCATTTAGGTTTCAAACATAATTAACAACCAGCAGTTGATCTGCATTTCTTTTGGCACAACTTTTACGGCACTTTCCATTCGACTGTTACTGAACGAAGCTATTTATCATCTATTGAAATGATGTGAGCACGATGAATGCAAATGAATGATTAAGAGGTGGAAGTATTTCTGGCGAATTTTTCGCAAGTTATGCGAAGAATAATGATTAGTAAGGGTCTGAACATGGAGGCAGAAAGTTTTTTTTATCTTTTATTTATAATATCTAATGTACACTATACATTATTTGATAACATATTATGTTGAAGAACAATATTCATTTTATTTTTCATATGAAGCACTTAATAACTTAAATAGCACCTTTTTTAGTGGTATAATGGCTAAAAGGGTAGATGGTCAGGAGGAAATGGAGCACGATTTGTTGGTGAAATGGGAAAACTCTGAAGAATCGATAGGAGGAAGACCTTAAATGATCCACACTTAATTGTTTTAATAAGCGAAAGTATATACAGAAATAGCTATGTATTGCATAAATCATTTTTCACATAGTTACCTGGAATTTTAATATATACAGATATATATATATATATATATATAATATATATATATATATGCATGTGTAATGGTTATGTATATACAGTATATGGCTATGTGTTTATGCATGAATATACATAGTCAAATTAAGTATATTGATCTATAAAAATATAACTATATATTTATTGATTCTGTACATAAATTGCATATATTGTTTATGAATTCTGCTACATAAATTGCATATATTGTTTATGTATTGAGTTGTAAAATTAACTTTAAAATGTATTTTTTTTTAATAAAAACAAAAGTCCTGACAGATCGGTACAGGCAGGGAAGGTTCTTGACATGATACAGGAAGCGACGATAGACTGCGTGCGAGATGGAGGTCGTTAGCGTAGTGTGTGAGAAAGTGTGATGCAGTTGTACTAATGTTCTAAGTAGTATACAAATCAGTATGAAAGAATTTAATAGACGTAAGTCTCCTGAGATGTTTTTTTCTTCTCTGGAGCCGCCTTGTAGTAGGAGGAATGCCAGTTTGAAAAAACTTGCACGGTATAAGGTTGTCGTCCTGTGCATAAGATATTTCCCTTACCGACAAGACCACCGTTCGGATCTTAGATACGACTGAGTGACAAGCGAACATTTTATTAGGGCTCATTGTTTTGATCCCAATCAAAGCAATTAGTTTTGTATCTTTTATCTTCTTGTATGAAGTGGTTAGCTGACTTTAGTATGTAGGTCTAAGCATGGGATGGCATCGGCCTCCAAAAATACAACTTTCTGGAGACACTCCTTTCGGGGAAAAAGAGTAGGCACTATATAATATATATATTATATATATATATATTATATAATATATAGTTATAAATCTATATATATATATATATATATATATATATATATATATATATATATATATATATATAATCTCAATGAATTTGTCTCCCTGATACCTACTGTGTTATTTCTGATCATGTCTTGGCACTATACGCAGATGCGCGTGCATGCGCCCCAATGCAATGCATGTCTGGGAGCATCCCACTTTTCCTGCATGCTTGTATTCTGACGGCTAGGAGTTTGAAAATGTCGTGTAACTACACACACACACAGTGAACATTATGGAAGTAATTTACTCATTATTCATAAACCTCTGGTCAGTTCTAACAATTACTATTTCCTAACAAAGTAGTATTAACGCAAAGCAGCGATGTCTGAACGATTTTCATCTACATGGCAACCATACTGACTATAAAATTCTCGTGGGTATCAGAACAACGGGCATAAGAAGAATTGCTATTCCTTCCTTAAGAACTGTTTCAGTTCTGAAGTGTACAAAGAATGAAAACTTCACCTCTACCTCACGCAAACGGCAAGCCATTTAGGAGAAGCCGACGCAACTTGTCTGCCTGAAATTCCACCACCATCCGAAGTAGACTTGGCTTCAGTGTGTTGTTGCAGAAATTGCCGTTACATGATCTTTCGTCTCATTTGTTTTCAGATTTTCTCAGTCGGGAAGTGCAAAAATACTTCGTGGCTATGAATTATGCGTATCGTGATATTCTATCAAGCCTTTTTCGTGCAACGGAATGCCTTATGTGCATCTTCAACGACGGATATGGATTCAAATAGAAGAAATGGTATAACAGCAGCGTCGGCAGAGGGCACTGCGTGCGGGGGTTGGCTGCGGAGGCCCGTACAGATAGGAAGCGTCGTAAAACGTCGTTACGTAACTCCTCCAAGTTGACCGGAGGGGGGCTACCTTGAGGCGAGGGGTGGGGAGTATGAAATTTGGTAGAGGTCCGCCACGCCGATGGCGGGAAGCAAAGTGACGCTTGCAAGAAGCATCACTGCACTGCGCGGGCTCTTGAAAATCGTTGTCTTTACCTTCCACGTCAAACATCTCCGGAGTGAACTATATTTTATGTTATTGAACCATGGACTCAAATGAGTGCCAAAAAATTAGCATGAATCGCGTCCCACTTGAGCAGAACTTCAATTTTCAACGGGAGTTCCTCTTCTGATCCTCTCTTCTCGATCCTCTAAAAGTCTTAATCATTCACGGAACCTAGTATCCGTCAAGCGCCAAGCAACCTTCATCTCTCTCTCCAGAGGAGCAGCAACGAGAAAAACTTGAGTCGCTTTTTGGCGGGCAAAAGGGTGATCAACCAAGGGACGATTTTATGTAGGGGGTGGGTAAGGGGGTAGAACTGTTTCTACTGCGTAGTAGGGGGGCTGCTACTCCTAACTAACGTTCGAGTTTGGGGGAGAAGGGAGTCATTTACATTGATAGGGGGACAGGGGATGTTCCCCGGGATGGTTGGGAGGGGACGAGCCGACATTACGGCGCCAGCTAGTCGGGTGCTCCGGGCGTGAAGCCCACCTTTGCTCTCTCTCTCTCTCTCTCTTCTCTCTCCCCTTTTTTATCGCCTGTAGACAATTACCTCGTTCGTTCGCATATTCATCACTGACAGTAGATTTTGTTAGATGGCCGCAATGTTTGTCGTTTCAACTTCAACTATGCTGATTAAGAGCAATACCTCTACGAAGAGATCTTGCATCAGGTATGAGAATATGCGACCAGATCGCCAACTTCCTGCTTTTGATTTATGGTTGACCTTTTTCATATCTCTCCTACTGAAAATGCGAATATTGCAAGACTGCTTATGTATATGTGAAGTGAATTTATTATGTTAATATAGTGAATACATACGCAAATAATACCCCATCTGTGACTGCAATAGTTATTCTGATACCATTCTCACAATTTGCGACATTTGGCATAACAGCCTGAGACGAAGTCTGCTTAACTGCTACATTACGGGAAAATCTAACGAGAGACAAATGTAAGACGGAAAGACATTCATATTTGTCAACAACAAATGCACAGTAAAACGAAAGCAAAAAGAAATAATAAAGTCCACGGCTATTTCTACCCACATATCACTATCAACGCATTGTTACGTAAAATCGCTGCGTGTTTCATTTGCAATATTTTCCTCATATTGTGACAACATTTTATTTTTTATAAACGCGTTTCATCTCGGAATAACTTATTACCACCCGTGGAAAAGTATCAGCAAATAAAAAGTGCTTTACCGCTTGTGTTAAAGATTTAAACGGGATTGTGTCGACTTCCCTCGCAAAGCTGCGCTGCTATCTGATTGGTCCGAGTAGTTGACCAATCACATTCAAACAATTTCTGAAAGCGTTCCTGATGCCTTTACATAGGCTAGGGGTCGTCAGAATATTACGAGGCGTCTCGTGGATGGCAGAAATGGGCGGAATTTGTATGCTGGCTTCGTTCAAAACTACTTTTACGGCGTCAACCGCTTATGGCTCGGGGCGTCTTGTACACAATGCCCTTCCCCCTGCCGTCGTGAACTTCTCACCTCTTTATCCCATCCCACTCACCCACTCGCTCTGTATGTTTCATTTCGCTCTCTTCACTCAACTAATGCCTCTTTGCACTTCTATAAGCATTTTGATAAATGGCCAAATGAAAGAAGTGCTACGGATACGTTTTCACACCGTTAGCATATGAACATCGGTCTGATAACTGGATATGTTATAGATTCTCAATAGAAGTGGAAGTTCAGTACTTATTCACCACAGCCATCCTCACTGGATGCGTTGTGGCCTAAATCGCTTCATATCAAGCTTGGTGAAGTGAGTCGTGATCATTCACTCAGTAGCCACTGCTGTTGCCAAAGGAGTCCACACTAACGCCAAGGATATGTGGCGTTGAAGTCTACGGGAAATGAACATACATTTTCGATGGTAGTGAGAGTTTTTGGGTGTTGTTACCATCCTGCTGAACTTTCTTGCCTCACAATCTACCCTTTGGATGTTCACGGGAATTATATACTTATATACCGAGGGCGTCTGCCTATTTTGGTAGCCACCCGTCCAAGTAACGACCAGACCCAGCAATACTTAACTTCGCCGATGGAACAACAAGCGATGTATTTAATTACTATAAGTACTTATCTTTCTCTTGGATAAGGAATCTCCAGAAGTTAGCTTTCAATTCTCATCGAGTATTTCCCTTTTTATTTTTCTTCTTTTCCGATGAGGTTGCTAGCCCATGCACAGTCGATATCTATCAAATTTTAATCATATACATATATATATATATATATATATATATATATATATATATATATATATATATATAATATAGAGAGAGAGAGAGAGAGAGAGAGAGAGAGAGAGAGGGAGAACGAAGGAAATCTGGGCGAACCTGGAGAAAATGAACCACACCTGCCTACGTGCAACAAGTGTGTCTCGCACCAATTCTCCTCTCTCTCTCTCTCTCTCTCATGCCGATATAAACACATATATAGTGTGTACACTACAAGAAGTAATATGTACCAATTTACCAAACATTTAATTATGTTACGCAGATCTGAATGTTTTTGTTACTTGAATATGTCATCATTATTACGAAGCAATGATTATACTGGCAATGAATTTGTAAATTAATGGAATACTACATTGATGCAATAATCGAGACCAAAAAAAAAAAACTGCCGCGGTCCACAGCTGCGCAGGTAATCACACCAATCTTGGGAGTAAATGAAAAGCCAATTGTTTCCATAACAGTTGGTTTTCTCGCTACGTGAGGAAATGTTTTGGCTCTGGCTACGACATGACAAGAGAAGCCATTATATTGCTAGACCCAGCGAAATTTTCTCCTGGTTTCTGGCTTGTCGTTATGACTTTATCTTGTAACAACAGTTATCACTCTTCCTAGCTTCGATCTCATTTCCTTGTTTGCTCGGAATTGCAATATTCCCTTCTTCAAAGAAATTGAAATGGGGCGACGTTTCACCCTTGTCTGTCTGTGTGAGTGAGTGTTAGCTAGCTCTCAATTAAGCGAACAGAATTCGACAAAATATGTTCGTTATTCATGAAAAATTGGGTCTGGATTGATAATCTTGCTGCAATTAAAACAATCTCAACGACTAACAAATTCCTCTCAAAAGTTTATCAGTTCAAGGGTACCAAAAGAGGACATAGGTTCACCACTTTTAGAAATATCAGCACGTACGCTCACAAATACATACACGAACAGGGAATTCCTATCGGCTGCTTCAATGGAGCCGTGATTTGATGAATTTATCCACTTTTTACGAAATGCAATAGCAAGTCTCTCTCTCTTGTTTCTTTTTTCTTATTTTACTAAATGCAATAGCAAGTTTTTTTTTTTTTATTAAATGCAATAGCAAGCCTTATCCGTAGGGGTGTAGTGCCATCCATAGCCATTACTTAACGTTCTTAGCAGCGTGCCTTAGGCCCCTACCTGCAACACCTTTTTTCCCTTTTCCTGTACCTCCGTTCATATTCTTTCTTCCATCTTACTTTCCACCCCCTCCTAACTATTGATTCATAGTGCAACTGCGAGGTTTTCCTGCTGTTACACCTTTCAAATCTTTTACTGCCAATTTCCTTTTCAGCTCTGAATGACCTCATAGTTCCCAGTGCTTGGCCTTTGGCCTAAAGTTCAATTCAATAGCAAACCTTAAACATAGCTGATGAACCGCTAAGCATTCATCTTACTGTTTCTAATATGATTTCGTATTGGCACTTCATTCCGTATTGCAATTATCTTTTTGAAACTTCATAAACACTAACTGATAAGTTGCTGCAGGACTGAAAAATGATACGAGAACATTGCGAAATGTGGAAGACCGACTTTTCAACGTTTTTCTCTTGACTTTGAAATAAAGGCAAAGTATCTGTATCTTGACTGATAGCCTAACCTGACGGAAAGGAGGGGAAGATTCCAAGAGCTGTGGGCTTAACCGTTCGGAAGGCGATGGACCCTCTTTGAAAGGTGAGAGATTGTAGGAATCATGGGGCACGGAAGCAAAGAGAGAATTCCATCACCGCCGAAGTCATTGAGGGAAGAGAAGAAGCCGATTAAAGAGGTGAGAGAGAGAAAATAACCGATAAGGAAAGTGACATTTTACATCCATTGAGCCCTGATAAGAAAAATGAATCAAGCAACAATAATAATGACGACGCTATAATATACAACTTCTCAATAACGTGAAAATTAAAGTGTGGAATAAAATCCATAAATCTCATTCTCGACTGATGCAAATATTGAAACTACTGCTGAGGGTTTTGTGTCTGATGAACTTTCGTTTCTCATCCAGATAATCATGATAAAGATTGCAGATTTGTCGACGCTTTTAATCAGTCATCCCTTAAATCGCACTCATAACTCTAGGAAGACCCACCGAAATACATATACTTCACGATTTAATTAATGTGATAATTACAAATAAGAAGTAAAAAAAAAAATAGATGAATGAAAGCTTGACAAAGGCAGACCCATACATGTTGCTAACGCGGAGTGGAATAAGCATCTAAAGATCGTCTGCTGAAGGGCCATGAGAATTTTTATAGGAGTCGATCCCTTAAAAGTCGACAATTCCACCGTCTTGTTTTGACTCCGATCAGGTTGAACAAGCAGACGCCGTCGCCCACATCGTGTGAGCTAACTGTGTTCATAGCCTCAACCAACTTCGTACCCAATATGGTTGCTTGATTTTGCTTGTTTGACTCTCTCTCTCTCTCTCTCTCTCTCACTGTTGCGTTACTTGCCAAGCAAACTTTGGAGGATTTTAGCGCAGCGTTCCATGCGAAGATATCTGAGAATTACTCTTTTTTTTAATTAATTTTTTAGAAGAGTATTGTTTGATTTATGTATCATAATTTACTTTGAACACACACACACACACACACACACACACACACACACACACACACATATATATATATATATATAATATATATATATATATATATATATATATATATATATATGAATATTATATTACAATATTCAGTCATGCACACCTACATATGTACTCATGTACTTCTGTTTGTTTATTTATCTGAATACTTAGTACGCTAACGAACATATTGTTAGCTAAAAAGAAGAATCGGTTTATAATGATCTAGTCAAGCCGTTTAAGGCTTGATACGAATGAGAGAACACTAGATATTATTTGTTTAGAGAAAAGAAGACGGATGTTGACACCCTGAAAGATGTAAGGTTCGAATTGAATATAGAATTTAGGCCAAGCACTGGGATCTATTAGATCATTCAGCACTGAAAAGGAAATTGACAATAAAAGGTTTGAAATGTGTAACAGGAGGAAAACCTCGCAGTTGCAATATGATTCAATTTTTGGGAGAGGGTGGAAAGTAAGATGGAAGAAGGAGAATATGATAGGATGTACGGCATAAGGACCGATAGGGATTGCAGCTAGGCGCCGAGGGTACGCTGCAAAGAACCTTAAGCAGTGCCTACAGTGCACAGCGTGAGATGCACTGATGTCCCTACCCCCTTACCAGGGCAAGTCTAGTCCGTTGAGTACAAACCTGGGCAGGGTAAAAGAATGACTGGAGTGAGAGAGAGATAGTAACACTACTATTAAGGGATGATTATAAGTGTCCATTTAGACTGAGAAACTATTGTATAGTAAAAAGATTCTGGCGAAGTTCTAATGCAATGCCAGGCAAATCATTATCGTTAGGGTACGAGGACGGATGTGCTAGGTAGATGTGGATGTCAGGAAGCTACTTTGTTCCTGGAAACAATACGTTGTGTTTCCTAGGGCCATGATTATGGCAAATAAATATCGTTAATTCCTGTTAGTGTGTGGTAAGTCAGAAAGCAGTGTGAATGATGGAAAGATAGGGAATGGAATGAGAATATGAATATAATATAAATGATTCTTTTGTTGGGTAATGAAAAGTTAAAAGTACAACTGTGGCCGGAAATAGTAGTCACAGGGGAAAAAAAAAGTCTGAATTTGGATTAGGAAAAAATGTCACGGGGAAAAAAATCACATTAATTTTAGTGGCCGGTACTGAAGTCACAGGGATGAATTCACAATATTTCTTGGGGTCATTATCATTATGATATTTACAATCTTTTGTTTGTTTTTACGGTAACCCCCAACGTTCTTGCGTTCTTGCGTTTAACATACCGTAAAGGTGGATACATACTGGGTTAAAACCCTTAGGGTCTCTATCTAGAAAAGATTAATGTCTTTTTTTTTTTTTTACTTAGGTTCAGTAAAACGTACTGAGGAATGACATATAAAGAACAGACCAGTAGATATTAAATAAAGGGCTGATTGATTCGAGTGTTTTCCACAAGTCAAGCAGCGCCCAAGGAGAGAGACAAATATCATTTCGTGAAAAGAAAAAGAAAAGGAGAGAACGTGGCGGTTATATAAGAGTCGTAGTATTCGAGGCACATCAACCGTAAAGCAGAGGAAGTTGTCGCACATAAAAAGGCGGAAGTTCGTTCGAGGCTGCAAGTTTTGCAGACTGTTCAAGAATGAGTGACAGGGCGGAACAAACAATAGGAAAGACAAAAAGGAAAACGGGAGTTTTTACAACAGCTTTTTCCTGCACAAGTTAAGTAGCGAAAGGAGTACAATGTTATTGGGTGTATGACGCCATTACTAAAGAGAAAATATTTACCAAGCATAGTGGACAATAAATGCACCGAGTGAAAAATACAGCTGAACAGTTTGCAGAAATTGTTTTGGTATAGAAGAAATATAAAAAGCTGAGCGGAGAAAAATCATGAGGACAGTTGTCATTTGTACAAAGATGGCATGGTTTGGTCATTGTTGAGAAAACTGAAGCAAACAGAGATAAAATTAAAGAACAGAACACGAGTTAAGGAGGGTTAGCGGCAATCATGCGTCATCAAATACTGATGTAATGTGTAAGTCCGCTGGTACAGTGGTTAGTGTCGTGGTTGCTACTCAGATATCACGGGTTCGCGTCTCGCCCAGGGCGATGAAAAATCCCTGGGTCTGTATCATGATCAACTTTGGTGCAGTGTTGGGTCTCCGATGGGAGGTTGAAGCCAACATTTTCTGGGACCTTGAATTTCAATTCAGTGGCCCCTGAGTTCTTGTTCCATGTGAATGGGTTTCACCTACCGAAATCATGATAATAAAAAGAAGTATTCGATTTAACTAGTGACTCATAATGACCAGGAAAGAATGGGTAAGAGCAGAATTGAGAGAAGCTCCTGGACAAGGTCACAAAGCAACCATGAAATTTTGGTGGATTTTTGCACTGGTGTTTTAACAAAAACAGTTTTCATGTCTTTGTCTATGGCTAGTAATTTTAATGGAAAAAACGGCTTTTACCTCAGCAAATAACACCTATGTAGCCTATGTCTGCAAGAGTGAGACTTGTGAGTATTTTGCGGTAATAATTAGAACTCCACTCTCTTTGTTACTGGAAGTAGCTCTTCATCTTCTTTCCCACCGATATCCCTACTCTAAGGGGTCGGTTACCTGATGCGCCTTTCCTTACAACATCAGGCATGGTTTGTTATTGGACAAAGGGGTTTTTATGACCTCATGCCCTTGCTGTCATCCAACAGTTATTGGCGGTGGGCCTCGCCTTTGACTAAAAACTCCACCTGCATAGCAGCAGTTTCCACAGTTATTGGCGGTGGGCCTAGCCTTTGACTAAAAGTCCACCTGCATAGTAGCAGTTTCCACAGTTATTGGCGGTGGGCCTAGCCTTTTACTAAAAAAGTAAGACTGCAAGGCAGCAGTTTCCACAGTTATTGGCGGTGGGCCTAGCCTTTTACTAAAAACGTAAGACTGCAAGGCGGCAGTTTCCACAGTTATAGGCGGTGGGCCTAGCCTTTTACTAAAAAAGTAAGACTCCAAGGCAGCAGTTTCCACAGTTATTGGCGTGGCCCTAGCCTTTTACTAAAAAAAAGTAAGACTGCAAGGCAGCAGTTTCCACAGTTATTGGCGGTGGGCCTAGCCTTTGACTAAAAAAAATTAAGACTGCAAGGCAGCAGCTGTCCTTTTAGTCGCCTTTTACGACACGCAGGACGTACGGTGGTAGTACTCTTAACACACCTACCACAGGGTAGTCTGTAAGGAGCTCTAAATGCCTATATTAATCTTATGTGCCTTGGGCTTTGGCCATGATCAACCTGGACAACAGTACCGAAATTTTGAATGCAAGAGGACCATGGTTGAGAGACAGTAGTTTCCTAGTGCCACAACCGACGTCACAGCAACACCATTTAGGCAAAAGCAAAAGTCCGAACCTCACAAATTTGCTCTAAGGTCCGCAAATGCAACTCAGTGAATGGTTAACGTATTATTATTCAGTAGACGACGAGTTGAGTTCCAGTGCCGTAACGCAAGGCATATTAATTTCGGTCAATACTTTATTTATTGTGGAGATTTCTAATGTCAAAAAGTAGCCGTCAGAACCCCTTCACTTATTCCAAAATGTCCTAGAATCCTTATTCACGAAGATGATAACGGTTATCGTTTTGACCTCCACAACGGTAATGTCTCCTTCCTAAAGATGACTTAACACCCCCCCAATCCCCCATTAAAAAAAAGGACACGAACAAGGCAAATGATCAAGTAATTAGAATAACTGTCTTAGTTGTCCCTCAGAGTAATTAAAACCAAGTGGTTATTGTTCTTCCTCTGATGTAAGACTTAACAAAAAGTTATTGCAGTTAATCTCGCCCACAAAACAGAGATGAACTGAAGTCTTGCTTGCTTCTCATAACATGAAAAGCCGAGAGGGTTACGTGGTTCATCTACTGTGAAACCTTAGATACTGAATTCTTAATTCTCGAATATAGCTTTTTATGCTACTACTAAGCATCTGTAGTATTCGCTGGATTAGCTAATGCAAGAAACATTAGCAGACATTCTTACTACGCCAATATCTCGAACATCCCTTTGTGTCTCTGCAATTAGTAATTAGTTAACTGCAGTGGACGCTCCCTATATATATATATATATATATATATATATATATATATATATATATATATATATATCTGTGTGTAATGAGTAACTTTCTATTCTTCGCGTAAAGCCATACAAGCAGTACCATGTGATCCGGGGATACTGATCTGTCCTTGACTGTGACCAGGAATTTTAACACCTCTCTGTGGTGATGTTAAATGAAATTGTCTGTGGTGTATAGAGCTGTGAATATATTAAAGCTTGTTATTTTTAGGCATTTTCATTTCCGGATGTGGGACCCAAAAAGCAGGCGTATCGTAATCTCTAGTATGAATCCATTAATTAGTAATTGTTACTCAGACACAAATGCACACATATAATTATGTATATATCACGTTTTTGTATTTGCTGTAGGAAGAGACTGCTGGACGAAGGAATATACACAAAAATAAGAAAGGAATCCCAAAGCCTAGTATCCAAATTGTTGAGGAGACCTCCAATGAGATGAAAGGTGGTATTACAAGCAAAATAAACCGTACAAATACCTAAAAATTGTCATTTTTCCGAAAGCCATAAACACAAGGGGCCCTTAGATAGCGCAACGCGGAGAAAGCGTGGGGTCCTTTTCTACATAAACATCAGTCTTAATAGAGCACATGTGTTTGGGCTATGGTACATGCAATCCCTACCACAAAAGAAAGGAGCGCAATTTGTGAAATTATCATTCATCAAAAGCAAGACAAAAGGGGAAGAAATAAATTGAGAATGATTACGACGAACCACATTCGAGAACCATCTCTACGAAGGAAAGCTATTTTCGACAAGTGTTATGGGACCTTATGCATATTTTGTCGTTGAAGTGGGAAGACAGCTTTTCATTTCAAATGTTTTCATCCCAGTTAGATAAATTTATTTTAAAAGCACCATTTTGACTGCAGTATAGCGTTGACGATACGTTTACTCTAATGAATTATGAATGGCACAAAGGCGGCTGAAAGACCGCAATACTGCTGACAGTTGAGCCTGGCAAAGCCAAAGGGCGCCCTGGCCTGATTGGTCAAAATTTGAAAGAGACCAACGGCAAAACCGCCAATCGCTGAAGCGTATGGGCGTGTTCACGTGTAATCTGTGAGAAACAAGGAGTAAAAAGGAGCACATTCATCGTTCTTACTTTCCACTGACAAACTACAAAAAATAAGCGATTAACTGATAACTTAACTCTACTTGACCGATACTACGAATATTGTGAACTACAACGGTGAGGTACGAGCTGGGACCGGAAGTAGAGAACGACACCGAGTACTTTGCAGAAGTACGAGTTCAGTGGCTGACTACTGTTGTCTGTTCTTATAAAAACAAACGAATGCCTCGCCAAAGTGAAAATAAGGTTCATCTTGTATAGAAATCACGAAAGCTACAAACCATATTATGTAAGAATGTGTACCCTCTCGTAAGAGAGAGAGAGAGAGAGAGAGAGAAATGGGAGTGTCTGGAGTACAATGACACCCCTGACAGATTTATTAATTTATTGATGTTAGTAACTGAGGTCGCTGAAGCAGCAGTATTAACCATTTCAAATTTTTCCTTCATTCCTGATTTGTTGGAAGTCTAATGTAGAATGGGGTCCATGGTTTAACCTTAATCGAGCGAGAAGGAAAAAATCAGCCGTCTAAAACTCGAGTCATTAAACTTGGTAAAACGAACAAAGTCAAATCATATAAACTTAATCGTAAACCGCAAGTGGTACATCGAAATGTAATCTATACTTTTTTTTTTAAAGAAAATTATTAGATATCTTTGACATTCCTATGGCATGCTACGCTTCAACCACGATCTTTAAACAGGACTGCGAAGTCCATGCGACAAATCTACAATTTGTTTGCATTGTAACGACTGATACGTTGAAATACACGATATATGGGAATCATCTGCGTTTAGTCGGCTTCGCCTGTGAGGACAAAGGAACGTCAAGATCTGACGATCCAGAGGAACAATGATTTCGTGGGCAATTATGTTAGCGAAAAGGACGCACTTCCGGACGTTAACTTTCACGAGGGAATTTTTACAGGATGACAGACACGGTAACCTCGGCCTATATACGATTCCGATAGAAAAAGAATATATGAACCTTATCTCCAGCGACCTCCATTCACTCGGACGCATAGTACTCATATATATATATATTATTATATATATAGATATATATATATATATATATGTGTGATACGAATGCTGCCGAAGGGTAGGATATATTTACCAGTTTTTGAATTTCCACTGTATCTGACTTCGTTTTGTTCTTCGCACACATACTGCACAACCACAAACACACACACACCTCTGATAGGGAATAGTGAAAAGCGAATGGTACGTACCTGCATGGGAGATTAGGTACACTCCAAACATGCTTCACTACTCAAATTTTATCTCTTGTTTATATATATATATATATATATATATATATATATATATATATATCACATTTTAGCTACAAATATTTTCAGAATGTATTGGTAAATAATAATATACTAGACTGATTTTCGTCTTGAACGGAAATATAGGACGTAATTGTTATTGCCTAATGCTCTTGTCTTTTTGCACAGTTTTAAATAAATTTCATAATACATGTATTACAAATTGTGCTTTACGCTTTAAGATGGATCTAATTATTGCGTGCTTGTAAAGGTGTTCATATCTAGGTGGTGCTTTTGTTCGTATCCATCAAAGATTAGACTATTCCATAGTACATCCTCATTTTAACTGCGTCATTATTTTGTAGCGGATGAGAAGGAAAGAGACAAACCGGCAAGAAGTAACCCTGAATAACCCTAATGAAAGAGAGTGATTATCAAAAGGCGTTGGGGATCACTTGCGGTGATGCTCAAAACATCTGCCTCTGGGAGCTTGTTAAAGCCTTCGATGATGCGACAACCCCTCCTGCGATAGAAGTGGATTATCAATTATTGTATATCGTCTTCGTAACTGAGCGTTCGTGTGTATGTGTTGCGAGGAGGGTAGGAGCTCTGGGCTGGGGGATCCCATGAATTAGATAGAGAATAATGTTGTACTCTAAATTGTAATGTTAGTGTTTAGAAGGCATGATGAACTCTTTGAGGAATCTATCTACGCATATAATCTACACATTACTCCTAATGATTCACTCAGAATATTGACGCACTGCTGATTAATGAGAAAAACTATGGGACAGTCAATATAACGATGGGAACGTAGCGAGTGATAATCACACGCTGTAATACTTTTTATGGAGCGTCATAAAACCACGAAAAAGCGCTGATCGGTTATGACGCCAACAGAATGGAGGGCAACTTCCAAATTCAATAAATGCAACACATTTTTCAAAGCATCGCACCTTTTCTGATGTTGCAAACGTTACAAATGCCCCGTGGCTGACCACAACTCTTTATTGTGCAACTTCCTCCGTCAAAGTTAGCGTCCGGAAATTTCTCATTTTGGCCAACATAATTACCCGCGAAATGGAACAGGATTTTTTACAACCGGGGATCTGGCTAATCCTTTCTTTGTCTTTCCTGAGAAAGCCCTGACGCCGAATCTCTGGGATTACACACACGGTATCAGATGTTAAGACGAAGAAAATACGTTGATTTCCCTGACATTGTATGAGCAGAACTTTCACAACGGCCGTTTCCTTTGAAAATTCCTTTGACTATTTCAAGCTGAGCTGCTGATTTCAACTTATAAGCAGCATCGATGCCAAAGCCGATGACATCGATGCTACCGAGCCAAAAATGGACATTTGAGACGTAAAAATCACCCGAAATGTCAGCTGCTTGGCTGGGTATGAAGCACTTCATCGATGATCTGTGATAGAGCCCTTGACTTATTTTTTTTTATTTATTTATTTAATGGTAGATTTACATAGTGAAAGTTGTACATAAACAAAGTGAACATTATTTACAATTAGAAACTTTTATAACCTATTAATTTTTCAGAAAAAAAGATAATTAAAATAAATGTTCTCTTCTTTCAAAAATCTAATTTTTCTAAAAAGGAACCGTAATTATTCGTTATTCTATTGCCATGTATTAAATATAAAACCTCCCCTGTAATTATTGATATTATTAATAAGTAACCTTATGATATAATTTGCAACCATATTCAAATCATTTCTAGTACACTATATCGTGTATATATATATATATATATATATATATATATATATATATATATATATATATATATATATATATAAGAACACAATAAAAATATACACACATTCCTCCTACAATTATCTTTGGTATTGAAGTCAAAATATAAAAACCCCTTGACTAATTGGGAGCGCCTCAGTGGCGTGGTTGGTATGGTATTAGCATCCCACCTCGGTGGTTGCGGGTTCGATTCTCGGCCATTCCATTGAGGAGTGAGAGATGTGTATTCTGGTGATAGAAGTTCACTCTCGACGTGGTTCGGAAGTCACGTAAAGCCGTTGGTCCCGTTGCTGCATAACCACTGGTTCCATGCAACGTAAAAGCGCCATACAAACCTTGACTTATTGGGAAGGTTCCTGGTTCAGCTCCCAGCCTGCAGTGTGTATGCATAAGTTTCGATGTGTTGTTGATGAGCCTTTGTGCAGGTGCATGAAGATGCTAATGTTATGGAAGATTTGCTTAACGACGAGTTCATCCACAGTTCAGCATTGTGGCAGTGATCACTGCGCTGTTTTTTTTCTATGGAGCCATCCTTTCATTGTGAAAACCCTCTAATGTTATACACACACACACACACACACACACACACACATATATATATATATATATATATATATATATATATATATATATATATATTCTAGAACAGGGACTAGCTTCAGAGGAAAAACAGCATTCATGCTCTTACTTTGAATAACCGTGGATGAACCGCCTTTTGCAGAGAAGTCGCATAACGTTTGTCGCTTCATACGTACATATAAAATAAAATTCTCGGGCTCTTTGGCGTTATTTGCCACTAAAAAGGTTAAAAACTACTACGGTTACAAACTTAAGATAATCTACCGTTTAGCCGACATGGCCGTTCCCAAGAACGGCAAGTTTTTCCCTCTTAAGTCATTTATCATGTTTTTCTGTGAAATGTGTAAAAACGAGTTTAACTGTTGTTAATCACTGTGATGTTAGCCACAGTATTTTTCTGTGCCCATTATTGCTGTACCTATGTAACCTTTTAAACATTAATCACCCGTGTTATTATTCAGCCATTTGCATTTGTTGGCTCCACTGTCAAGATAACTAGCATTAGTCTCTAATACACAGACATTTTACCTTCTTTAATGCATACTGAAGATCAGCCAACGGAATTGCTGTTCATTACAAACAGTCGACATTTCTTGATCAACAGACATTAATTTTTCAGGTGAATTAAAGTTGCAAACGATTCTAGTTCATTACAACAAACTTATTCTACCTGGATTTAGCATTAGTTTGGAGAAGAAGCGGCAACTAACATACTAAAAAAGACTAACGCGTACCATCACGCATGCATGCACCAGGGATGTATTTTCTATGGTTGCATTGTTGGAAAATCAGAACTGTTCAGACTTATTGCAAATGCTTTCTTGCTTTTACCTATTTTCTTTGTTTTCCCTTTATTGATTCATTCTTTACTTGTGTCATTTTTTTCCCAGTACCGGGATACTTAGCCCATTAGCACCCAGCTTTTACAGCTAGGGTTGCTACTTGGCTCATAATAATAATAACAATACATAATGGAGCGGTCTCCAACACTCACTTCACTTTACACGCATCTCTGCTTCTGCAGGAAGTTTGTAGAATTCTCATCCTGTGTAACGACTCGGACGCAAACAACCACAAAATATCACTCTGCTTTGAAGACAATGTCACGCGGAAAGAGTATTTTAACAACAAATACTGTCATTTAAGCAGTGTTATGCTATTATGAATATTTAGCTTTTAAAAGGGGGCAGTAACGTTTCTTGTTTAACATCAAAGCCATTAGCGAAAAGAACTTTGTTGATAGCAAATGCTGATTATTGTGGCCGATGATTTATTAAATTTACACTGACACGCTAAGCACTGGGGCACTTTCGGCCTTCATACAGTGACAAGAGGGCGATGGGACAGCTGGATAAAGGAAAAAAATCCAGTAAACAAAGGAAATGAACTCAAAGGATCTAATGATGGAACCTTTTTCTTTTTTTACCTAAAAATGCGTTTTAAAGGTCATTTTACAATTCAATACATATGCAATATATGTAATTTATGTACAAAATCAACAAATATATAGTCGTAATATTTTTTTAAAGATCAATATACTTAAATTTACTATGCATATACATATATATATACACATACCCATATACTGAATATACTTACTGGGAGAAACCCCCACAATTGCACTAAGAAATGTTAGTTAGGTTGGAGAACAAGACTAAGGAAAGGAAACTGGAACGAAGGCGAAGTAAGGGGCTAAAAAGTGGCTACTCCCAGGGACAGAAGGGACGCTTCAAACAACCCTTAGCAGTGCCTACAGTGCACCTCGTTGTACAAGGAACCCATGACGGTAAAATAAAAGAGGAGACGTACGGTTATTATTATTATTTACTTTAAATTGTTTTTTTCTCCTGTCGAAGGGATGGCGCCAGAAGGGCGCAGCCTTCTAGTTTCTCAACAAAGTCTTTGGGAATGAAGCTGCTTGATGCCCTCTTGACATTTTCTTGTTTGTTTGCATGGTGTTTTTACGTTGCATGGAACCAGTGGTTATTCAGCAACGGGACCAACGGCTTTACGTGACTTCCGAACCACGTCGAGAGTAAACTTCTATCACCAGAAAGAAGTACACATCTCTCACTCCTCAATGGAATGGCCGAGAATCGAACCCGCGACCACCGAAGTGGAACGCAAACACCATACCAACCACGCCACTGAGGCGCCTGGACATTTTCTTTGACCGTAGCTGACGGTTACCCATTTATTACTGTTATTGACAAGCAGTATTGCGTAAGTCGTTTCTAATCTGCGCCTTTATTGTAAATCTGGATTATCTGCAATCGAAACCGACCAGAACATCCTGCCTTCTATTAATGACCCTGGTATATACTATCTGTTTACACATATGCGTGTTAAGTATCTGTGCACGAAGGCCGATCTGTCTCTGTCGTCACACTGAAACCTGCTCTAAGTAGGTTAAATAAAGTTTCGAGCGTTGTAACATAACAATCGAACAGGAATTCCTCTCGTGCAAAAAAGGGTGTTTATTTTGGAGACAATGGAATCCATGTGGGGTCTGGCGTATAAATACAGCAAAAACTATTCTTATTATCTATTCATGGACGCTATGCGAGGCTTTGGTAAACACAATGTGCGTGTCAAAGCCATTTAGCTATTCGCTTTGTGTACTGCGGTGGCTTGAGCGCTTACATTTCAGAACGCCAGATTGCAATAGTTGTATAGCTATCCTAACGATAACGCATTTTTTTTTAAACAGGCGATACTCACCAAGGTGAGCGTAAATGCTCTGAATACCTTGAGGAATATTTATTCCTAATTGAGCAAAAAAAAAAAAAAAATCATTTCCCCCACCTGTCGTTAAGTTCCTTTGTATAAGTTATAGGTACACGAACGGCAAGTAACTTACTTTTAACCAGTCATCAGACATCCACTGGCATCGCAACACAAAAATAGTACATAGAAAAATGTCCGTACGTCTGTGCGTATATTCACATTGAAACGAAACATAAGGACATACTACACGGAAGTGCTTTTGTGGGACGAAGACTCGCTACCGAGGCCCTTCTTTGTTACCATCCAAGCGACGCCGTCGCTGTGTTGCTACGATACAACCGTTTTTTTACCCCCCAACCATGACAATCATCACCCCCCACCCCATTAAATTCATGTAGTCTCCCCACTCCGCCACTTTCGGCGTACCTACTCTCCGTCTCCCCCAGCGATTCCTTCCTCCCTCCCTGTCGGCAGCCTTGAACACGCAATCGGCAAAAACTCCGCAGCCATTGTAATCTCCACCCACTTTTGGCTCATACGGATATCATTTTCACCCACGCCCTGTTCGGCTTCCATATGCGCCCTCTCCCTTGCCTCGGTTGGCGATTTGCCTTTAGTGTGTAGGTTTAAGAAATCCTCGCGAATGAAAATCCAACCACCACTTTGGAGTCATAACATGGCAGCTCATGTATATTGATGCTTCTGTGAAGGGTTATTCGCGAAGTATGAGATTTGTTATGCTTTTGTCCAGAGACAAAAATGCCTTGTTATATATAACAACTTGAATCTCTTTTTACCCTTTGCCGTTTTCTTTCCCTTGATGTAAGCCCACCACGGCCTACTTCCTTCGACCATGTAGGGCTAACATGGCAAAACCCACCAGTCCTGCCACCAAGTCACTTTGAAGTCAGCAACTAAATTACAAGTTACAACTCCTTCAACTACGTAATTACGTTGCGTCGACGACAAGGACGCGTCTCAAGGCCACATCACTTTCTCCTGCCTGAGGGACGATAATTCTGTCCACGTGAACAGGAAAGTCTCTTATACGGGATACGGACATCATCTCACGTCTCTAGACCTCATCTTTACCCCATTGTTCTCAGAACTGGTGCTGAGAAGTTTCGAGAACGTCTTGATGGTATCATGGAAAGACTGACAAGATGGGAAAACATACCTGGCACTTTTTTCTCTTATGGACACGAAGGCTGGAACGGAAAGCGGTGAACAAGTCACCATTTTCTTCTTATTCTCTAAGCAAATATGATGACATCGAGTGTGCATGCGAGTACTTCCTGCAGAAATGAAAATGGGGACAACAAGTTTTATGTAACAAAGAGGGTTCAGAACCCCTCTGTTGGATGAGTAGTATCGTTTGTCCGTAGCTGTCAAAGGGATTTCAGTATGCTGAGGTTTGTTGCCCGTCGCAGATTTTATTAACAGTCTTGGACCACAACGCGTTTTCATATACAGGGTGGGCCAAAAGTAGCCTCACAGTTACTTCATGAACTGTTTCTCATTCAAAGTACTCTTCAGTAGAAAATTAATACTGTGCCATTAATACATGCTACTTATTTTTATCCTTTTCATGTCACTCATTCTTAAATATGCCACTTATTCATGTCTGAAAAATTTTATGCGTTTAATAAATTATTTTTTATTCTGTTTTAACTGTGAGGCTACTTTTGGCCCACCCTGTATATTAACCTAAATAGAAGAGTTTGAGAAATGTCTTGTGAAAAAGTAATATGTAACATTTACTATGTAGATATAATGCAAAATCATTATGATAGTTAAAATTTAGGTTAAAATGAGAAAATTGGAACTTTTGTAAAATATGATTATACTATTAAGAAATAAAATTAAAAATGTGTAATCTGTAGAATTCACCATGTTAATATAATGTAAAATCATTAGTGTATTGTGTTAATATTAGTTAGAAAAATTATACCCTTACCCAAACAAAATTGTGGATAAACCACACTTTACATTACTCTTACTAATACTTAACTTTCTAAACTATTCCCTACCATGGTTAGCTAGCTAACTGCCCTCACTCTTCGAAAAAGAAAAAAACTAAATGATCTTGCATAAGTGTCACGATTATACCTGATAATGAATTTCTGGCACAATTAAGAGGCATTTGCAATATATTCTTTATGGTCTACGTAGTTGTTTTTCACGGGCGGAAATGCAGCCAAAAACGTTACACACTGTCAGTTTAGTTTTAAACTCCTAGCAGTACTTATTCATACTGCAGTTAAATCGTAGATGGCTACGGTGATGCGTCCAAATAGTTTATGGTAAAGTTTTTTTTTTTTTGTAGTCCAAGGGAATTCTTCAAGGCAGGAAAGAAGAGTCACCTTTGTTTCTCTTGGTCCATTTTCTCCCTTCCGGTCGCAGATCGCACAGTCGCCTTTTTGTTTGTCCCAAACAGGTACCTCATTCACCCGGAAGCCTACAGGCAAAAATCAACACTAAAATTGAGAGTTAGCAAAGCAAGATGAAATTGCTTCACTAAACACTATATGGGAACCTACTGTGGTAGACTCAAGAAAGCAGGAGCAAATGGTATAACTGACTATTAAAAGGGGAGAGAGATCATTGAAAGGGAGGCTTGAATAGCCAGAACAAGGAAGCCGCTGTTCCCATACATCGCACAATTAAAATCGTCAATGTCATATAGTGACCTCGGAATGCCAAGCAGATGTCTGGGATGCGTATTAACAGCTTCCAAGGCCCAAAGCAAATATCAACGATGTTCTGGGGTGGAGAAAATAAAGTCTCCATACAAAATATGTGAAATGTAATAGAAATAATGACAACAGAAGTTCTAAAAGTTATACTATATTGTAACATTATGATTTTTTACTTTGAGATAATATATGTAGCCTATACGTATTGTGAATTCTTTCTAATCGAAGAAAAAAATCATGGCAAGGTTCCATTTCAGTACTTACGCGTAATAATCACATGTGAAGATTGTGTGTCTATATTCGCAAAACGCCTTCTGCTATACAAATAACATCGCTGGAACCTTCACTTTGTATTGTGAGGATTATACTGATACTCTTTTCAGCCTAATTAGGTTTTCGCAGCCGCCTGGGATCCAATAGTAATGTAAGAGTAACTTTTGTGCAATTTCTTTGCGACACACAACAAGAATCTAGAAATTTGCGCCGCTCGGAATCTACGATTTCAGCTTCACAAACTGCATTGCCCGCAACTACTTGATGTAAAACAGATGTACTACGACCTGTTTTTTAAAGACAGTTTGAAGACTGACATAGAGAAGAAGGCAACAAAATGCTCAAAAAGACAAAACTTGACAAATGAGTGACTGATCTAAGAGTAATTAAACCGTGACCTGTACGTTGGCTTGTGAAAACACACAGGTAATTAACCCGTTCTGCAAAACCCAGACAATTAGCCGAAAAGCGTGACCTCGGGAAGAGCGCTTTCGAAGCCGTGGGATTATTGCAAATCAATTAGGCTTTTGATCCGGGTGTCAGGTATAGTCGAATGATCATTACTGGCATAATTAACATACGTATTTTTTCCGTAATGAAACACGTGTTGTTTGTATAACAATAAATAATATCTGCTTGTTCTAGATGTTTAAAATGGGATACAAGCACAGCTGAGAAATATTAAAAGTGTCGAGCAAATCTCCTCTGTAAACATTATCACAAGCAAAATTATCGGGATGATTTTTACACAAACTCGTTGTACAAAGTTGAACGTAATGCTTGCCTGATGATGTCCGAAAAACCCCCATCAATTGCCATTGTAAAGTCTACCGCTTTTAATTCGGCTGCCAAGTTGTGGCCGAGAAGTAAGTAGTACGTAGATGACCATAACTAGGCAGAGATGGTAAAGCTACTCACACAAAATAGTCTAATTTTTCAATACAAGTAGCAGTAACCATTTGTTAAGACTTCTCACAGAAAATAAACATCCCGACAGTGAAACAAACTTCTTTTTTATAGTAAGTAGAATGATTCTATTTGAGCGCAATGGAGAGAGATGGAAAACTGCATCAAAACGACAGAGAATTTGGAAACAAATTTTCAAGCGTGTCATTGAGAGTTGTACTAGAACGCTTACCCTCATTGAACTGTTACTCTTCAGTGATAGAGGCGGTGAGTTTAAGCAATGCTAAGGATGTGATTACTCCTAATTGTACGTTATCGTCGATGTAAACAAGCTAATGCTGTAAATTATGATGGTATGTCACACCCAAGCTGTAGCCTATTTCACAGGAAGGCGCAGCACACTCGGTTATGTAACCGACCTTGTCTTCAACATAAACAACACCGGGGCGGGGGTCCTGGGACGTGAGGACTGAGGAGGTCCCTTGTTTCGATGTTTCATAAACCATTTTACACCCCCCCCCCCCAAACCTCCCCTCTGCTCCTACGCACTTGTGCTTCTACATACATGTCATTGATTGTTGAGAGCGGGAGGGGGATGTCGGGGGAGGGGGCCGCCGATGAAAGGGGATGGAAAGGATAAGGGAGTAAAGAAAGGGGTGGCTTGAGGCGTATGGCTTGGGGGGGGCGAGAATTTCAGAGGAGCAAGCTTGGTGGTAGTGATGTTTAGGAAGAGGGCCGCCTGTATTGTGTAGGCTCATGCAGGCATATCTCCGCGTTCGCCCGTTGACCTAAGGACTTTCTCTTCGTTGTAGTCGTATACCAAAGCTTCAAAATAGAACCCACCATACTTGAAAGTTTATTCTCAAGTTTAATCAATAGAAGAGTATTAGAAATAAAGTACTATCAACTTTGACAAATTGTCAGCGCAAACTCGAGTCAAAAGAGGAGAAGCATTCAGATGCAGGTAGATATTCCGCCTCTTTCAGGGGTTCCAAGAATAGGCGCCCTTTGCGTCCCGTCTAAATAGGCCAGACAGACTTGACATTTCACTGGAGAATTCAGCTTTAAAAAGAATGCTTACATAAGCCTGTTTCATAAACCTTTACTCTCTTCTTTTATTTTGTTGTTTGTTTCCCAGTCGGAGTTTCTCAAAATATTAAATTTAATTGTGTGAACTAAGAAAAGTTATGAACATCCAGATTTCGTAACTTATTTCTTAATTGTCCTTATTGCTGTGACTCTTAAGAACTGTCGTGTTCATAAGATATAAAACATTGCATTTTTTTACCGCAAGGAGGAGGAAAAGTAGGGCGAAAGTGAATAAAACTGAGTAAAAGCCGAGGCCAACCACCTGTTTAAATTACGCTGGTTACAGATTCGGGAAATCCATTGGAAAATCCTCGGGAATTCTAAGGGGGTAAAAATGTGGTGGTAAATGTATTTAAGACAAGTGACTTTGATCAGAAAGAAGTGACAAAAGCATGTGGGAGAGCATCATGATATATATAAGCCTGTGTCAATGTTGTAGAGTGCAATGAGTAAGCATGTAAAATTCTATGATCGATTCACAGGGATAGCGCGGGAAGTGTTTATGGGTAAAAGTGCAGGAAGAATGTGTAAAAACACCAAATTATAAAATGATAGCGTTAATGGTGGAAGACAATGGGATTATGCAGAGGTATACCTACCTGTGGATGGCTAGAAAAATATTTTATGTTTTATACGGGAGATAATGAACAAATGGATCTCAGAAAAACAGATGCAAAAACGAAGATAACCACTATAGTGAATAATACTGGGCTGAGGGAATACGTATTGAAGTATTCTTGAGTGAACAAGATAGAACAGAATCATGAGAGCTTAATGATACAAAAGTGGAAAGGCTTCGTGTAAGTCTGAGAATACTAGCGGAAGTCATTGTCGAAATTTAAATCTGTACCTACTACCATCGAACTAGGTCAGTGCGTGTTTTTCGACGTTTTCTATTACGTAGCGTTTTCTGTTCACTGCAAGGGTAACTGCTATTTCACGCGTTGAATTATGCCAGTACTTCCAGTATGTCATCTACCTTCCCATATTTACATACTTTAGAGAGCTAAGGATGCTAATGATTCCCTATCAAGTCCACCTTGACAAATCGCAGTGGGAACAAAGGATTGTGTGGGGTTGGGTAAACGACTGAATCATTGGCGGATTTAGTGGGTTTTGTGTCGGTCCCCCGCACCCTGAAGGGGTGGGCTTCAACTATGAATGGCGCACCTAAGAGTGGATTATTATCAAACATCAATGTCAGCAAAAATAAAAACTTATGATAATAATATTAGTAGTAATTGTTGTTGTTGTTCTTGTTGCTGTAGTAGCAATAGTCATCAGAAATGCAAAATGTTGTAGTAATAGTAATTAGAAATGCACAAGCCACCATAACTGAATCCACAAATTTTATTACTCATTCTGCTAATGGAGTTGCTTTATTATAAACTCTGATACAAGATAGCTTCGGTGATGAGACCCAAAAACGTCGTCATAAAACTCAGCACCACTTCATGGGTGGAGAGGCATGAGCGCATTCTGACATTATATGAATTATTATTACCTGCTATCAGAGATTTGCTAAAACATTATGAATCAGGCATTGAAGCAAACGAGCAACAGCTAAATCATTAACACTGCTAAAAGCGATATGTGATTCTGATTTCACGGTTTCCTTATGTGTTATGAAATATATTTTATCTGTAACACTCCAGTATCAATCATGCTGCAGAAAGTTGATAGCGACATTTGCAGAGCTGTAAGCTATATAACAAATGTAATCCAAGTCCTCAAGAACCGGAGGTCCGATATAGAGCAGTTATTTGGTTTATTATGGGATGAAGAAGCATAGCAGAAAAGCTTGGTGTAAAACTGAAAACGGCCACGGGTTGCGGGAAGGCAGTTATGCAGGGTAAATGGTCCTTCTTCATCGGACAGTGCTGAGGAATATTTTCGTTAAGCAGTGTACAGTCCATATCTAGACTATGTCATGGCAGAATTGGAGAGACAATTCCAACAACACAAAGCAGTAGCGTTAAAGTTTGGCATTTTAATACCAAATGAGAATAATTCATCATCTACAGCAGTATCTGAATTAGAGTCTCTTTCAAATATGTATGCTATGTTCACAGCCAGAAATAAGGTATTCAGTGAATGAGATTTGGCAGGAATTGTGAAAAAATATAAAGGACCCACTAATAATTGGAGTGACAATGCCAATCACAACAGCAACAGCAGAACGATGCAAAATTAGGCTGGAATTTGTTCTTTAACTTTAACTTTACTGTTACAATGTAAAGGCCTAGTATGTTAGCTTTCCTAAGTTTACCGTTTGTGAAACGTAAGTTAAATAGGTTACCACTAACTCGTGCAGAATATGTATTTTTCGTTTTACTTTACTGCTAAATTATGTACACTGCTTTATTTGTTTAACTACTAGTATGCAACTAATGCAAGTATAGTAGATAATTTAACATTTGTGGTAAAGAATGGTGTGAATTATCTATATTTCACCTTTGATCAATAGATATTCTCTAACCATTGAAACTGGAATGTATTATATATCCCAATTTCAATCAATCAGTAGAGATCTGTACCTGGTTTCCATCTAGCAAGAATTATTGGTTACAGGTTTTTCATATTAATTAACCACCTTAAAAGTACCAAACCTTGCCCGAAAATGCTTGTGAAATATTATAGAGTTTTGCTCCCAGGGCAAGCCGGGCCCCCTAGCTTATTACCTCGCCCTTACTTTAACAACAGCGGTCCCCCCCCCCCCCCCCCGAAACCCCACCCTACCCCCTCTTTCTCTCTTAAATCCTGGAACGGCCACTCACCGAATTGCACCAAAAAGAATGGTGTAATATACAAAATATGCGAGAGATACCGGCAGTATAATATATGGATCATGTGAATTCTAGTCTATACACACATTTTCTTTCAACATTGAGGCGTTTCCTGCAACAAGAGGTGGTTCCAAAGAAGAAGAAGAATAACGATGGTCACTGCCACATTCCTTCAGGAACTGCTGAATCGCGGATGATCCCCATGTGCTGAGAACTTCCATAATTATACCTGGTTGATTCACTACACAGGAGGCAAATGACAGAATCATAGTGTACAAGGAAAGTAATACTGACAAATTTTAGGAACAGAGAGGAAAGGAAGACTTGGAAAGAACTGGATAGCTGGCATGCAAGATACTGGAAAGGAAAGGCCTTGATACCCAGACAGCATGAGTGCGTATAAGGTAGTATAGGCGGCGGTTCGGTACGTTTAAAAGAGTTTGCCCTGTTGCTGATCCGTTATTCTGTGGTATATGAACTGGCTAGTGTTACGGAACTTTTCTGCACAAGTAGCTCATCTACGATTCATCAGACGAAGCATGACCTGTGGCTATGATCGTTTCCTTGTTCTCTGGAACATTCCCATGTTGCGGAAGCGGCCCATTCTTGAAAAAATAAGTATGAACATAATATACACGAACACTACCCTGCCTCAATTCCATTTCAATAGAAAAGGAAACTTTTTTTTTTTCATCGATCGTTGTTATGTCTGTTTATAGCTCCTCTCATTAAAGTAGTCTAGACGGCCTAAGGAGAGCCCTCTATTTCCTGAAGGAGGCGCAGAGAGTGGTCCTCAAGTAGCAAATAATCGATAATGGGCCTCTTGAGGTGGAGAGCCCTGGAGCGCCTGGAGCCACTCCTTTTCCTACAGAGCAGAGAAGTAGAGAAGTTTTATCCCGTTTTCTTTTTTCTATCGCTGGATTCAAGGCGATGCTGGATCTGTGCACCTGGCGATAGGAACTATAGAGGGGTAAACATGAAGTTATGTAAATAGCGTTGCGGCAGAAATCGGAATTCTCTCTCTCTCTCTCTCTCTCTCTATTCTCTCTCTACCTCTTCTCTTCTTCTCTCCCCCTCTCTCATCTTGCTTGGTGAGACGTACCCGCGTGAAGTCACAATAATCAACAGATATCACAAGTTTAACATACGACTAGAATTTGAGAAATATCTAGAAGTGTTCGTGAACTATCGGTGATAAGATTAGTGTGAAAATAGTAGGATAAAGCGTCTTCTAAGTTAGTTTATCAAGTGTAATACTATAAATCAGAACAAGATGGCAGTAAGTTCCAACTGCGGGAAGAGGTGGCGTAATTTGGCGTGTTTAGCAGATTCGCAATACGATGAGGTAGCAGGAAGGGAACTGGCATTTCTCATCTATGAAATCAGCAACAGTCCTAACCAAAAAGATACAAAAGCATTCATAGATATATTAGAAGGATATAATCCTTCAAACTGGAACAAATCTAATGAAAACATCTTGAAAATAATTGAAGAAGTTCCAAATAAAATCCAAGTGGTCAAGAGACTCATAAAGAAAATATACATAAACCAACATATTCCGACAAAGAAAATGAATAAGGTGAATCTTGTGAATATCCTAATTGATGCATTAGGAAAAAGAATGCCAAAAGCATGCAAACTGTGTAAGGTTTGGTATAGCATAGTCAATCCACAAAACCTAATCAGAAAATGTGCTGCATGCAACATTCCGACCCATCCACAGTGTGCTGAGGTAATACAAGATTTGAGAAAAGATACAAGAATTTTTTGTTCAACATGTCTATCATGGATAGACAATGTTATTAAATCAAGATTGAATGTACAAATAGTTGAGGATGAAGAAGAAGAGGAAGAGGAAGAAGAAGAAGAAAAAGAAGAAGAGGAAAACGGAAGAGAAGTAAACAAAAATGAAATGACAGAAAAAAATAAGGAAAACAAAGAACAAGATAAAAGTATGGATGCAGAGATACTCATTGATACTACATATGAGGCAATAAAGCAGCATACCTACGAAGAAATAAATTACGATATGACAACAGAAAAGCAAATCCCGAAGAGGCTCTACCCAGATCTATACAATGACGGGAAAGAGGAAAAAATAGACAAGAAAGACAAAATCTGCAACCTTTTGAAAAGAGGGAATTGCAGATTTGGAGAAAGATGTTACTACAAACATCCTAAGATATGTCAAAACCTATGAAATATATGGTAAATGTGCATACTTAGATGGATATGGGGATGATTGCAGAGATCTGCATCCAAAAATATGTAAAAACCTAAAAGAAGGAAAAGGATGTAAGTTCGACAAAAAATGCAAATATATGCACCCTGTAGCCATGAATCATAATCAAATAAATAACCAACCAAGTAATAAAATCCAAAATAAGAAAGAAACAAATAAAGAGAGAAATCAAGAATATCAGGTAAAAGAGAAAAGCAAACCACCTAATGATATTGCAGAGGTGTCGGCAAAAAATTTCAAAGCATCAGCTCCGAAATTCTACTCAAGAGATAATAACTGTATTTATTATGCAAGAGGATATTGCAGAAACGGAGAAAATTGCAGATTCAGACACAAAATTAATAATTATGATGAAGGAAGATCAAATATTATGGAAAAGTTGGATTTTTTAATGTCAGAATTTCTGGAAATGAAAAAAAGAACAACATACCAGAACAGGAAAGAGACATGGGAAAATCCTTATTACTACCAGTATTAAATGAAGGAGAAAAACACGCAAACCATCATAGTGATGAATGCGCAGGGTTTAGTTACGAGTAACTCAAAAAGAAAAATAGAGTACTTAGAAGAACTAACCCAAAATGAAAAGAAAATAGATATAATGAATATAAGTGAAACCTGGTATTCCCAAGAGACTGGGAATGATGATCAAATAAAAGGTTTCCAAACTTATAGATCAGATAGAAAAAATAGGAATCAAGGGGGAACCGCAATATATGGGAAAGACAAAAAACAAGGAAAAATATATGAGAAATATAGTAACTCAGAATGTGAACTAATAGCGGTAGAATTTGAATCTGAAAAATTGATGAACATAGTAATATATAGACCTCCTAATACTAAAGAGTTTGACTTAATAATTGAAAAATTGGATGATATATGTAGAAATCACAAGGACTGGACTATTCTCCTATCTGGTGACTTCAACTTTCCTTTCGTAGAATGGAAGAACGAATAGGAGATTGTGGTTGTACTTATACATATAAAAAAGAGAGTAATAGTAGTGCAGAAGATAAGAGGCAATTTGAAAAGCTATTAGATATGCTACTAGAATACAACATTCAACAAATAAATCACCTGCCAACAAGAAGGAAAATACTTTAGACCTAGTATTTGTGAACGAGATGAATTATGTTAAAGAAATAATAGTTTATAATGCGAGTATTTCAGACCATAATGTCATAGAATTAACAGTTCATTCCAAAGCAAGTGAAAATAGAGATAAGCAAGAAATGAAAAAGTGGGAAGGATATGGAAAATACAACTTCTACAGTAAAAATATAAAATGGTCAGAAATTAATGAAGAATTAAACAAAGATTGGGATAACATTTTCGTAAGTGATGACATAAGGGTAAATACGGAGATATTATATAAAATATTGGAGATAATAGTGGAAAAATATATACCGAAGAAGAAAAGTAAACATCATTCATGCATACCAAGAGACAGAAGGATCTTGTTCCAGAAAATCAGAAAGTGGAAAAAAGGTCTTGCAAAAGAAAAAAATGCATGGAAAGTTATAGAACTAAAAAGTAAGATAGAAAATGCAGAACAAAAGATTATACAATCAAAAGAAAATGAAAAACGGGACTTGGAAGAAAAAACCCTATTAACATAGTCAAGCAAAACCCAAACCGAA
>NC_087221.1:13952988-14112988 GCF_015104395.2 Macrobrachium nipponense | reverse complement strand
TGAAGGTAAATTTACAATTTTTTATACAAATCTGTTTGATAATGACATTGATAGGTCATACTAAATTATACAAATCTAAATGGTGTGATAGATATAGAAGTAAGTCAACAATAGTTACTTTATTGAATAAAGATGTCGTATCAAAACTAGTTAGTTTATCTGTATTGGATAATTAAATATGGGACAGTCTAGAACAGAAATCAACAACATTTTGTAAATGAGAGTTTGAAATAGTACCCAAGATGGGGGATAGTAATTTAACTAAATATTTAGACAACTTATAACTAATAGAACCGGTTAGGCTGATAATGGTATATATGTAAGAAAATCTCTTTTATGGGTTTTGATTAATACATAAATGTACGTTAAGGATGGTTCTATCGTTGAAACTTTCTCTTTTATATATACCAGAATTCTTTTAGTATATATCTTTGATTTTTACACTAAAATTTGTTGTGACCTCAGATAAGGGGTTGTTCTTTTGTTTTATGTAAGTGCTAAAGTCAGATAATAAATTTTCCGTTTTTTCAACACAATTGTTTCTATCCATTATTACAAAACTATTGGATTTATCAGCTTTAGTAATGTGTACACTTTAATCTCTCTTTTTTATATGAATTGTATCTATGAACCTTTTTGGAAAATTCAAAGCTTTGCTCGGTATTTGAAGTAACCTGAAAAAAGGCCTTAGGTAAATTCATTGCAGATGATACAAGTGTGTTTTTCTTGTCAAGTTTAGTTATTTCTGAGATGATGTTCTTATATGAGAATCCGATGTCATCCGTAACCGAGTATGATAATCCGTAGCCTAAAGAGAGCTTTAGATTTGGGTTCAGTTCTTTGTCTGAGATTCATGACACAACCCTCTTTATAGTTGTTGTTCCAATTACTTATTTCAATGAGTCATTTCAGTTGTTGATCAAGGTGCTGATCTTATTTGTTTATCTTGAATCTAAAATTATTATACATTCTGTTCATGAGTACTGGTACCCAATCCGGGGAATCCTATTCATGAAATTAAATCTTTCAGCTCGTAATTTCTTGAAATTATTGAATCCTAACCTTCTGTTTATTGAGAGAAATTACACACAACTCATTGAAGGGGGATTCATTATCCACTCGTCATCTTGGTAATAAGGACTTGGGAATGACTTGTTCTTGTAGACCCTGTTGAGGAAACTTTCGTCGAAGTCGGATACTGTGTGCTTTCACTAATGTCCTGTGTGCCCAGACAAAAAGTACCCATATAAATGCAACAAAATTGGGAACAGAAGAGCGCTATACTACACGTAGTAGCTCTAACCTTCTCCAAACGACAATTGGTTTGGCAGGAGACAGGTGCATTGTCTGTAGCGAAAAGAATTTTTTAACTGCATGCAGTGATACGACATGGGGACTTTCAGGTTCCAGCCAAGCTACGGGGATAGGTGGTGTCCACCGTCTTTAAAGGCTGTAGATCAAAGACAGTATGATTTCAAGCAGCTTTGGTTGTCTGATCTCTGACAAAACACGCGCGCTCATAAGCAATGTGTGAAGAATCTCGTTTTGCGATAGTTTGTACTAGATATGCGATCAAAAATGGTAGAATTTTGATGTACACACGTTACTGATCGTCGGTGTTCGATGTTTCAAAAGATTGGTTGCGCCCCTGAGTGTCCCCTCCCCCCCCCCCCCCCCCGCGACATGAGTGACTGCAGACTCGATCTTGTTTGGAAAGAGAAAAGGAAGATTATTGCCTCTCCCTATAGTTTCCCTAGTCTTCTAGGTGGTATGCAGGTATGGGATTTTTATTTTACATTTCCTTCAGCTTCTCACTGGAATACGAAAGAAATTCTTAGCCGCTTTGCAGCGAACATTTCTTTGGAACAAGAAAAATAAGTTGCTTACTAATCCAACCTTTCCTGAGATATCATGGTTTCTCTTTATATCGTCAACTTTTACTCTATCATATCTCTAAATCTCAGCACATCCCTGAAAGGAATTGTGTAATCCTTTTCCCATTCTACTTTAAATATGATATAGTTTGGCTAAAAAAAAAAAAAAAAAAAAAAAAAAAAAAGATAAAAGTACTGAAATCTCCCCAGACCAGATTCAGGATTGTAAATATATCACCCTGAAACGCTATTCAACGTTAAATGATATGGTTTATTATTTTTATAATATTAAATAACACAAAATTTTAACTTTCTCCCACCCCAGTTTTGTTTAATTATTCACTATACCTTGTATTTGCCATTTTTATTTTAGCCCCTTTGCCATTTCCTCGCTCCAAACTTCTTTGCCACTATAGAGTTTTGTGTTAATACTATATAACCAACGTGTAAACAATAAAACAAAACAAAACAAAAAATGTTTACTTGGCACTTGGCAGGTGTACAGCGACCGTAAGTTGACCGTTTCACCTCAGCCACCTGCCTCTTACACGAAGATTAGCTGATATCTATAGTATCCTGTGTTTATATGTGTTCCTTGTATTGTGATGTGTACTCTATGACCGTAAGGTATAATGTAATTTTACGCTGGTTATTTTAAACCAGGATTTCTCGTTACTGTTGTCTTTATTTGATTTTATTGGTGAGATAATGCTCTCTACACCGACAGACTGACCATATTATTTAAATCCAGGTAAAAATGTTACAGGAAAAAATGTCACAATAACCTTTCCTATATAGTGACCCCCAAGAGTTTCATTTAACCTGGTATGTATCCACCTTGGGGAATTTTCCACTCTTCCTCTATTACTGGCCACCATAAATTGATGTGACTTTTTTCCCGTGATTTTTTTTCATGGCTAAATTGTGACTTTTTTCCTGACATTTTTTCCTGTGACTTTATATCCGGCCACTTATTATTTTACGTTGTCATTTGCTTCATGTGTTGAGTTCTGCTATTTTCTTGTGCATCAGCTTTATGATGTAGTCAGCATTTCTTGATGGAGGTTTATGGTTGGTATTGAAGGAATAATGGCAGTTGTTTTTGTATTAGTATTAAATGTTATAATCATTGAACCCGACCTTTGGCTATTGCCTAATCCTCAAGTGTACACACACACACACACACACACACACACACACACACACACAACACACACACATATATATATATATATATGTGTGTGTGTGTGTGTGTGTGTGTGTGTGTGTCTATGCACAAGGGAAAGAGAGTTAAACAGACAGACACAGAGATAGCAGTCAAATATGTGATTTTAACAACGCCAGGCCCCAGGACTTACAATAACTCTAGGAAACGAGTTAATTACTACTTCAACACAGTTGTCCAACGAAATAGTCCTATGTTACTTTCCTCCCGTCCCCCACCCCCTCCCAATCCTATACTAGATGAAAATTAGGCTCGTTAGGGTAGTTTATGCTTGTTTGTAAATTTGTGTCAAAACTTATTTCATGTTTCGGATCATGTCAAGACAATATTAAACCACTTTTATTTATATGTATGTATGCATGTATGTATATATATATATATATATATATATATATTATATATATATATATTATATATATATCTATATATATATATTAATATATATATATCTATATATATAGTGGTATAATATTGTCTTGAAAAATAGTGGGTTGGTTAATCTTGACATGATCTCTTAACGGTACTTTTTTTTATTTTCCTGTTGTAACTGATATGGATCGATACATTTGCCCCCTTCATTATCTCTAGTGACACGAGCTCTTCTTTCCATCCTTTTCATTAATGTCCTGTTTCAGAGTTCTTCTTGTCTGCTCTTTCATATTTAACAATTCTACTCTCCATAAATCATCCTCTTTGCATCCTAAGCCACCTTTGGAACCTTATCCTCAATCCCTCTTGATCTTGCATAATGCCATCAATGCAGATCAGGGTGTTGATTGAAAGGCAATACGGCAACTTGGATCGTGAATAATTTTTCTTGCCATCTCTTTATCTGATGTGCCTTCTGCCACATCCATTGTGCTTTAGACGTTAGAAGCAGATCCAGCTATAGTTACGAAAACTTAGATGTAGAACATGGTCTGCCTCCATTAGCCTGATAATTCTGCCTGTTGCTGAGATTCTTTTCAGTCCCTATCTTTGTTTCTATCGGGTCTGGGCTAGGTAAAAGCATTTGCGTTTATATTACCTGTCTTTAATAATGTAATAATAATAATAAAAGACCACGAAACTTTCTCGTACACATGGGGATTTTCATTGGCGTTAGCAAAGGAATGAGTTCGTGTTATGTGAAATGAATTGTAAGAATTGAAGCAGTAGTAGGTCATACAACACGCTTCCGACCGGGGTTATTCGCAGTGGAGGAAAATTAAGAAAGTATTAAACAAAGCAATCTAAATTGTTGAGTAATGGATTATTAGGAAAAGACAGAAATCAACATATCAAGAATCAAATAACTGAATTAGCTAAGTAAAAACTAAGAAAAACTGTTAACGTATTTGATTAATAAAACAATTAATACTTTAAAAAATTAATGATAAAAATAAATATTGATATCTCAAATGGTACTGCGAACCAGAGAGTTTGGGAAAATACTAAACCTGAATTATTGTTATGAAGAAATTGGAAAGGGAGACAAAATCATTCTTTTGTCTCTGCTCTAATACTATTTTCTATTCGAAGATGTTTGGTAATACAAAATACAGAAAACTCATTTTACATGGGACACTTATTTAATTTTAAGTAGCTATGTCTTGTAACCGTAAATATCACATTACTGAATAATTACGTATGTTGATATATGAGGCCTCTGGATATTATTCACTGATATAGATTCTTGATAGTTCGAGGGAAATCGATAGCGGCTAATCTACAGAAATTTTTGCGTTCATTACTGCAATCAAGGTACTTAAAATATATTGAAAGGACCTTGACTGCAATTTTACCTTTTTGTAGTACTCGGTACGCGTAGGTATAGGGTATTGCCAGAGAATGAGTTTTTCCTGGAGAGAAAAACAGTTATCGAGTTCCGAAAACTGATACATTAAAAACATTAAAAAAAAGACTTGTACTTATGTAATGATGGAAGTCATTAATTTAAAATTTGTGACAGTACCCATGAAAATTTGGTGGACTGGGAAGACGAATTAGTTTTAATCTTATCAAGATGTTAAGTTAGCTACTCTAAGTTCAGGTTGTCTATAATCGAGTGTACGTACGTAAGTGCAATCAAGTTCGTAGTTGCGTAATCTCAAATTGCTCTGTTCGAGACAAGTACGGCAACGCTAAAGGGGAAAGGAATGTAGCTCTTATATTAATTTGAAATTACGTATTTCTCCCTTGTAAAAGATATGCACTTGTCTTAGTTTATAATTCACATACTGCCATAACACTCCATAGTGATCCTTTGTCTTTTTACTTTGATGTAATTGCCAATTACCAAGACTTGTTATGGTAATATTACGTAATTGCACCTTGTTGAGTTTGCATGTGGTTGTAATTGTACCGCAAAGTGTAGGCTAAGATGTGAATTAGTCTTCCATATATTTATGAAAATGTCAATTCTCGAGGTAAATTCCACCAATGTTATGCGGTTTAATAGTTAAGTTAGGCATTAGCACAGCTTAGCCCTAGGATATAGCTGCATGTCCTAATTTGGTACTACAAGATTGCCGTCCTAAATGAACTGCTTGCATCACAGGGAACCAGAAAAGGGTCCAGTGTAAGAACCAGTATAGGGTATAAGAACTAGTTCTAGATGGAACAATTATATGGAAGGAATACAACTAGGAATATGTTGCTTTCTTGCTTACACGTTGTATCCACCTGTTGTTAAGAAGAAGAAATGAAAAAAATAAAAAATCCGTGGGAGCCAGCCTTTCCCTCAACCCTAACTACAACAATGAAGATTCGGCCGTCCCCGACGTCAAGTAGACCTGTTTCAGCTAAGATTAGGCCTAAGATATAAGCCTAGGCCTATGAGGCACCTTTGTATTAGCGTATGCCAAGGTTTGAATTGTTATTTATAGGCTAGTCTGAGTCAGTTGTCGTAAAATGTATGGTAGCCTCCGAATGTTTAAACCAGGACAATTGACACATCAATACTGCTTACTTTATATAAACAGTAGTAAATACATGAGTAATAACATTAACAGTATTATTATTGTTGTGACACTCACCATCCAGAGGAGAAACTTATTTTTTCCCAGCTGTCTCCGAGTGGTTAGACATGACTATACAATTTTCAATTTGTAAAGCTTCCCCATTTGAATTACGCGCACGCACGCACGCACACACACACACACACACACACACACACATATACATATATATATATATATGATATATATATATATATATATAGATATATATATATATATATATATAATATATATATATATATATATATATATTATATATATATATATATATATATATATATATATATATTCAGCAAAGCATCGCATTCCCTAACAAAGATGGGTCTAGCAAATGGACAAAATAAAAGTCACTGCCATATTTATAAGTCAGCTGCTTAGCCGTGGATGAAACCTCATGCAGAAAAAATGGTATACTGTCACAGTCTCCTTTTTATGGTATACTAACTCATGCACTAGGCAAGTTACTGGGTTCGATTAACTGGCAGATTGATATTGTACTATTTAATAAACTTGAGAGGTCAATTCATGCTCATTCTTACTTAATTTCGTTGGCAACCAACAAGAGTTTGATGTATGATCTGACGTACGTCGAGATATAGAATAAAAAAAGTAAATCGAAAGCACAGATAGGCACGCAAGAGCACAGAGAAAAACAGTAAAGTCTAATGACGTCAAAATAGAAATAAACATTTGAAAAATGGTCGTTTGAACATACGGCACCATGCTGCTCAGTGTTGTCCCAAGAACTAAAAAGATTTGAAAGGCTTGGGACTTTTATGAATAAATAAAAAAGCAAGCCTGTTCATAGATAATTATGGCATGGAAGAACAAGCTTTTCAAGAAACCTATATTGTATTCTGACGAATAGATATGGCCCGCCGGAAGGACCAAAAGAAGGCCGACAGGACGATACTGATAAGCATGAATTCAATGTGCCAGGGATCAAATATTTGTCTTTATTTCTCAGTTTTCTTTCTTTCTCTCCTCTTTTCACACACGGACAATGTTTTCTGAGCCGTTACGAAATGTGATTTTTTTGTATTCGTAAGTTTCGAACGGAACGACACAAAAAATGTAAAGGGGTGGAGAAGAAAATTCTCATAACATGCGATTTTCACCTTCCGTCATATAAGTACTAGAGATGTTAAAGAGTTTTAACTAAAGTTTAAAATAAACTTTTTTTCAACGCCCTTTAAGGTGATTGTAAAATCAGAATAAACTTTTAACATGGAAGCGTTATCTTTTGGTTGCATCGATGATTACTGATCTTGTTGGCAGAAAGTTTCAAAATAGATTATGCACGACTCATTTACGCATATTTTCTATATTTCTCACATTTTTATTATCTTGGGTCAAATATAAGATAAATATCTATCGTTCTATATTATCTAAGGAATAATTTCTGAACCCTAGATACTCAGAAGTTTGTGCTTTTGGTTCATGACTATTAATGATAACAAACATGGAAAATGGTTTGTTGATAGTTACGGACGAAGCACAGCAAAGCACGATGTTTATCATAGACATTCAGAATCGCAATATTATGACCTTTGCCATTATTTTCTCAAAATTTTAGTCAGATATTTTACAAGAAACTTATAAACCTATATATTTATTGAAAATTTTTAATTAATTGATAAGAAATTCCCCTCACAAATAATTTTGTATCGAGATAACTTCTGGAAAACGACAATATAGACTGTAAGTACGATTTCTGTCATTATTTTGTCGGCTGCAGATGTTGTTAATAGGCCTGTGTAGCAACGGAAAGCACATCGTTTATCTGCATGAGGCGGTGCCTGTGTCTTTACGATAATAAGACTTTGTTATGGTCACCTGCAGTAAGAGAGGCTTTTAAAAGGCTGGTGAGTGTCGAAGTTTGTATTAATGGAGAGAACTTAGGTAGGCTGTGCTAGGTGTTTGTTAAATGGGTAACTTAGCATTGGGTACTACCTAGTAGTACCTATCTTATCTTTGCCCATCTACCTAAACCAATCATCATTTAGGTACCCATTAGGTCTGAGACTCAATCATACCTGGGCCTCTCAGTTTCTGGTCCGTATGAGGACTATGTTAGCTTTTAGGTATATATTTCTCATGCACATGGTTTATCCTAGGCTAGGCAGCCTATAGGGTAAAACATCACAGCAGGCCAAACAGGCCACCTACATTCAACACTTGCCACCCTCCGAAAAAGTACATTATAACGCGTCCTGACACCGGAGATGGGCATCAGTCGCGACTTGTTGTTGGTGAGAAACGGAGCTAAAGACCTCTACTCTCCTTTCGAAGTAAGTATTTTCTCCAAAGTTAGAAATTAAGGCCAAATTTTAAGATTTAAACAGAGGGTAGTGAAAAGGGTGGCTACGGCAGTGGAAATCTCACCAAAACGCTTTAGAAATTTTTACTTACAACTAAAAATGTTTCAAAGATTGACGCCATCTTGATGTTTACGGAGTCGCTTGTGTCAACAAACTTCCCATTTCCTGTGCTAAATCTGCACACCACTTGTACCCATAGACGCTGGGGCACTTTCATCATAACAATCGTAAACCAACCTCTTACCAGCACTTATTCAAGGGGACTACGGCATTCTTTGCAGCGTTTTGCGCTCTTCAATTGTTTATCAGTGTTGTCAATTGGTATGTGTTTACCCTCCAAACTAGGTATAAGACTTACACAAAACCGGGGAAATAAGTGAAATTAGCGTATCTATTTGTATTATATATACGTACATATTACAGCAATTTTATCATTACTGCATTACTATGACAACTAGAATTCATCGAAACAGTTTGTAAATGCATCGGCGTATGTGTGACGCTCCACTAGATTGGCAACGATGAGTAATTTTTCCTCACGTCGTCTGCTCGTAAGTATACATCCGAAACATTTGTAATTTTTGGGGGTTAATTTGGTTGCAAAAAAGGGATAATAGACATGAATTAAATAAACATTTTGAAGTAAAGTTAAACTAAATATTGAGTAAAGTAAACAATTAAGGGAATAAAGCTTTGCATCTCATAATCAGTGTTGTCGTCTGCTGCTCGTAACTGTGTTTGCCGAGTGAGTGCTTAGGAACCAGGAACCACAGCGTGGTTCAAGTGCACTGTGGAGTGAATTAAGACCAAAATGTGTATAATTACAATCAAATAAGCACTGTGGAGTTTCAGTTGTGATGGCAGTAAGGATAAAAACCACCGATTACAAGGTAAGAATGAATTCAGTTCCAACCATAACCCCGGGAATAACAAGTTTCATACTTTCACTAATATAGGCAACAAAATGTTGTTTTATTGTGCTGATTACAACTGCAATCTTGAGTAAGATCAATAAACGTTACATATATACGCTAACATTGTTCAAATGAGTGCTGGGAAGGCTGGGGAAAGATGGTGGCCGTCACTGATGAGAACCGTCCATGCAAAACGTAGCCGCCATATTGGATTTCAAAACTGCCTTGAAAACATATTTTACGAAGAGCTCACATGCTTATTTTAGTTCGTATGGGGCTTTCATATATCACATTATGTTGACGAAACTTCAGTCTTTTAAATGGTATGCTTAGAGTTGCAATTGTATTCTTGTTTCACCAATTAAATATCGAGTGAATAAGACCCGTCCACTGTGATGAGGGTTGGCCTGCCGTGGTATTCTACCCTAGGTTGCATAGGGTAAAGCACTGCTGTGCTGCCAGGCCACCACCTGTACGGTAGCGTGACCACTTTCCCTTAAAATAACTAGGGTAAACAACCAAGTGGACTGGCCAACTCACCGACTACCGAGGTTTTGGCCACCCTCTGAAAAAGTACTTTAACACGTCCTGACACCGGAGATGGTCATCAGTCATGAGTTGTTGGTGGTGATAACAGGAGCTCAAGACTCTCCTTTCATAATAAGTATTTTCTCCAAAGTTAGAAATTAAGGCCATATTTTAAGATTTAAACAGAGGGTATTGAAAAGGGTGGCCAACGCAGTGCCCACAACCCCTAAACGCTTTTGAAGTTTTTACTTAAACTCCAAATATTTTGAAGATTGACGCCATCTCGATGTTTGCGGAGTCGCTTGTGTCAACAAACTTCCCATTTCCTGTGCTAAATCCGCACACCACTTGTACCCATAGACGCTGGGCACTTACATCATAACAATCGTAACCCCGACCTCTAACCAGCACTTAGGTACCTATTCGTACTTATTCAAGGGGACTACGGCATTCTTTGCGGCGTTTTGCGCTCTTCAATTGTTTATCGGTGTTGTCAATTGGAATGTGTTTACCCTCCAACCTTGGTATAAGACTTACACAAAACCAGGGAAATAAGTGAAATTAGCGTATCTATTTGTAGTATATAGGGTAAAAAACCGCATGGTACAGGGGTGGACCATGTACGATCAATGTGTACAACCCCAAAAAAAGTACATTATAACGCGTCCTGACATCGGAGATGGGCATCAGACGCGACTTCTTGTTGGTGAGAAACGGAGCTAAAGACCTCTACTCCGGTGTCAGGACGCGTTATAATGTACTTTTCTTGGGATTGTACACATTGATCGTACATGGTCCACCCCTGTACCATGCGGTTTTTTACCCTATACATATTACAGCAATTTTATCATTACTGCATTACTATGACAACTAGAATTCATGGAAACGCATCGGCGTATGTGTGAAGCTCCACTAGATTGGCAATGATGAGTATTTTTGCTGTCGTCTGCTCTTACTTCAGAAATATCTGTAATTTTTCAGGGTTAATTTGGTTGCAAAAAAGGGATAATAGACATGAATTAAATAAACATTTTGAAGTAAAGTTAAACTAAATAATGAGTAAAGTAAACAATTAAGGGAATAAAGCTTTGCACCTCATAAAGAGTGTAGTTGTCTGCTGCTCATAACTGTGTTTGTGGAGTGAGTGCTTAGGAACCAGGAACAGCAACGTGGTTCAAGTGCAATGTGGAGTGAATTAAGACCAAAATGTGTATAATTACAATCAAATAAGCACTGTGGAGTTTCAGTTGTGATGGCAGTAAGGATAAAACCACCGATTACAAGGTTTAAATGAATTTAGTCAAACCATGACCCCGGGAATAAAAAATTTCATACTTTTACTAATATAGGCAACAAAATGTTGTTTTATTGTGCTGATTACAACTGCAATCTTGAGTTAGATCAGTAAATGTTACATATATATGCTAACATTGTTCAAATGAGTGCTGGGAAGGCTGGGAGAGATGGTGGCTTGGCTGTGATTACGAACGGCACGTCATGCGGGTGCTGCCATATTGGATTTCAAAACTGCCTTGAAAACATATTTTACGAAGACCTCGCAAACTTATTTGAGTTCATATGGCGCTTTCATATATCACATTATGTTGACGAAACTTCAATCTTTTGAATGGTATGCTTAAAGATGTAATTGTATTCTTGTTTCACCAATTAAATATGAAGTGAATAAGACTGAGCCACGCGGTGACGATGGCTCCACTGTGGTGTTTCCCCCTAATTTACCTCCATGACACTTTCGAAATTTTTACTTAAAATACCTAGGTAACATAGGTAGGTAACAAAATGTTTTATTCTGATGATTACAACTAGTAACTGCTGATTACAATCTTGAGTAGCTACCTACCTAATATCAACAAACATTACATACCTAGGGTATATATACGCAAATGTTGTTCAAATGAGCACTGGGAAGGACGTGGCCTTGATTGTAGAACTGAATTGGACTCATAACCATCACACACCATATTGAATTTAAAAACTGCCATTTATTTTATGAAGACTTCACATGCTTATTTCACTTCATATGGAGATTTCATATATCTCATTTTGTTAACAAAACTTTAATCTATTGAATGGTATGCTTAAATATTGAATTGTATTGTTGTTTCACCGATTAAATATTAAGTGAAAAAGTGGTCTTTTTCTGATCAATGGGCGCACAGCGGTGTTTTACCCTAGGTATCCCTGCTTATATAGGCTACCTGGTATGTGTTCAGCAGCCAACGCGTAATTACTAAGTCATCAATTAAATTTCATTTTAAAGTATTATCTCAAGGTTTGCTTTAAAGGTTTCTGGCTTTCGTTTCTTTTGCTGTCAAATTTTATTTTAATATTAATACCAGCACCACTACCATTAGAATGTACTATTCTGTTCACAGAATGATAAAAAAAACAAAAGACAGTACATATCTTGGTATCAGTAAATATTCAGTAGATTTCAGCATGAGTTTCATAATAATCATGTCAAGGAGACTTTGGGTCACACCACAAAAACTCCACTAATATTTTATTTTACACCAATTCAGCCATGGAGATGTATCAAAATGTGCTAGTTTTACCTGGATGACATAGGCAAAGTGTAACATCCCACAGAAGTACTTAGGCAACTTTTGAAGAAGTACACATGCTTAAGTCCAAGAATACCCAAAATTTACTCTAACCTATAAATAATAGTCTTGTGCATAAAAATATTCCCAGTATATGTAAAGACCTCAGGTTTGTATGTTAGAAAAAATACAACTACTTTAAAAATGTGTTATTTTTTGACTGCCCTCATGATGATCAAAACATATACAGGTTACCCATTAGTTTACCAGATTTATGGGTCATACCTTAAGTTAAGTGGCAAAGACAAACAGTATTGCCCATAATTGAAATATTTATGGTAACCAAACCCATAACTAATAATAATTGCATATAATTTTGAGCCCATGCTAAACCATATGTGAGTTGTGACTGTTAGAATTGAATTGAATTAGGATTATCTGACAATTGCATCACATCCAAAAAAGTATTATGGCAAAGCATCATCAAGTCGTGCAGCTGATAAGTAAAGTCTGATAAGTTGATGGGATACTACATCATTTGATCTACTGCATAGGTTAATTTGATCTGATTTTCTTGGTTTTAAGGAAATCAATAGTTTTTTCACGCTCACATTTCATGTAAACTATGGTGCAGTGCTCAGGATACCAGAATTATGTTATTCCCTTTTTTGCATTTACTGATCATTTTACCATGAAAATCCATTCACAATTTGTTAATATAGTTCATTGATATCTTAGAGATGGAAGATAAAAGTGATCATAGTATTTGAAAATATTTATTATATTAATTGGACCTGATTTATCATAGATTACTATACATTATGCACATTGTTTTTAACAGATAGAAGATGGAACGCAAGTAGAGACAGCAGTTGTAAGATGCGCGTATTGCGTTCAGTATTAGGAGGATGTATGTGTGTGGTAGCATGTGTGGTGGTTTTAACCACACTCACTTCCACACCACCTGCAGGACCAGCCATCCATTCCATAGTATCACACAACTTAAAGGTTGGTATTTGTGTTTGGCATTTATATCATTAAGATTTATTGAATATTTTATTAATCATTTTGCAAAAAATTTTTTATGGCCATTGTCATGAGATTGGGTGCACATTTTAGGTAACAGTGTAATAAGATATTATCTTGGAATTTACTAACTGATAATTAATCCTTTCACTGATATTCAGGAATTATTTTGTAAAAAGAATGTATTATGTGAGAGCTTAATTTTTTTTATCATTAGGCTATGTCATCTTGTGTAAGGAACCTCTGACAAATTTCAGTCAGAAATAAAGTTGTTTGAGAATGAATGGCTTATGTCAAAAATTATTAAAATTTCTATTCCAAAAAAGAATGGTTGTTGTAACTATATACAATATGTTGTAAACCAAGAGAACAATTACTGTACTCATTTCACAATTATAATCCTATTGGCACTTTACACTGCTATACTTAAGAATGTAATCTTATGGTACGTATTTGTGAAAATATTTTTGGGTTTATGATTTGGGATTCAGCTTTTGATTTAGTAGTATATCTGTTTTATTTCAGTTGACAATATGTAATATTGTTATGCATAATCAGACATTTTCAATGCTACTTAGGGTATTAGTTGGCTGCATTTTTTGCATTTATGAAAAAAGTACCTTAACCCCCAAAAATTGCTACAAAAGGTTTCTCAACTGTTTATTGTAGTATTAGGTACGCTTAATAACATATCAAAAGTCTGCCACAGTCTGACTGTGCAGAAGGTCTTATTTTGAAGATGACATCAATTTACTATGAGATTCAGGGCCTCTGTAACACGGTTTTTTCGCAATAACTTTTTATCTATGCATTTCATAAATATAACGCTTATTGAGAATACATATTATATCAACACATAAATTTTGAGTGTATTCTGCACTACGTAGGTTGAATAAATTTGGTACTTATAATGTAAAAGTGACCTTTTTTGAAGACGGGCCAACTTACTCAGAGAAAAGGTTTCGAAAGCACTCGTTACGTAACTTATGACATCATTTCTTCTCTCTTTCTCGATGGATGATTGGCTATACGTAACGAAGGCTAAGCATCTGGCAACAATGACATACAAATTTAAATACAAGCAAAGCAGTACACCTTTATGAACTCTGGAACCTCCCCACTGATAATTGTCATAATGAACAAACCAACAAAATATGTCAATAAATACAAAAACACTTCGATTATTAGTCTAACTCCCAAAATAAGTTTCCAAAGAAATTACAGTCTACTTTATAGGTCACAATCAGATTGACAAGATGTAGGGAATAGTTTGGTAATTACCAAAAACATTGTAGACAAGCTTGATTTGATAACTGCTATATCCAATGTCAAGCAATTTTTATTTATTGGCTATCTACCGATTTACTGAAAAAAAAAATAGCCGGTACCGTATATTGGCTTTAAACCTTCACCAATAATTATCGTCAGAATGGTGACTTCATGAGGCTCCACCCACTTTCGCCTCGTTATAATTCAGGATAACACTGAAGGCTACCATGGGCATTGTTGGATTAGAAAATTTAACTTCTGGTTATAAAAACTAATTTCTCGAGTAGTTGTAAGAAGTGCTAAATGATCCTCAAGGATCCCAGCAGTTGGTCTAAACGTTTAATTCATGTATATTACTGCTATACTGTTGCGGCACTACTGCTACAGTAGTATTACTATGCTAGCACTGATGCCCCACCCACATCTATGTATCGTTCCGCCATTCATAAAGTCTGGGTTTCAGAGCCGATGGCATTTCTGTCTGGTGGATGGGCGGGGCAACATTTAGTCAAAAGGTGTTTGTTTACCTTGCTTACGTAATGAATGTTTTTCGACTCTTGGCTCGTAATCATTGGCCATGGCGTCGGCTAGGTCATTTTTACTCTATAAAAATTAAAACTATCGGGTTTAGGTTATTGATAATGCTGACAAAATTTGTGTGTGGTTGTAAAATGTACATATGTCAACTTTCAGCTACATCCGATGCTTTGACAAGGAACAAAGTCCAAAAAACCGTGTTACAGAGACCCTGAATCTCATAGTAGTCCCAAAATTGCCAAAATACCCATTGCTCCTTAATTATCCAGAAACTAGAGGGGTAATTGTTCATAAGTGAACAAACCTTCGGTCTTAACAATAGGATAATTTCTAGTGTCTAGCTGGATCTGGTTAAATCACAGACAAAAGCAGGAAATCTTGTGAGGTTTGGCAACACTTCCATATACGTATCGGGTGAAGAGTGGTCAAGGACCACGCACCCATGCCACCGCATCAGTCTTCTTAACCGCCAGTACAAGAGTTGTGGTTGACCTCTCTCGGCCTTTACCCGGTTCATTGCCCGTTTTGCTAGTGTTTTAGTGTGTGTGTGCTGTTATTATGGCTGCTTCTGCTCCATCTCAGCAGTGGAAGTTATTTTATAGTAAGAGGGAGCATTGTAGGGTGTCTACTCTTCCTTCGTGGGAGGGATTTTCTTTTTCTCTTCCCGTTGCTTCGTGTCCTGCTGCTGTCACACCCCATATTAGTGTTGTGCCCTTGTTCCCTTCCTTTTCTTCCATCGATTCATCGTTGGAAATATCGGGAGGCCCTCAGGCTGATTTTTGTAATGTCGCCCCTTCTTCTTCAGGAGTTAATTTGATTCCCGAGAGGGAGGAGGCTTTTTCATCGTTGTCTTTTATTTCAGAGTCGGAGGCGTCCAATTGGCGGCGCTTTGGGGGACGCTTGGGCTATGGGGTCCACCGTCCTTGGAGGGTTTGCTGATGCACTTCATGGATGCTTGCTACCCCCCTCCTCATGCTGTCCAGGCCTTCCCCCCTCCTCCTGGCCTTGTCTTCGTGGGTGGCCGAGGTCAGCCATTTTGTATTGCTCTGACAGTGCTGTTTGCCACTTCTTCAAGTCGGAGGGAAGCCGTGGCATCAGCCCCACTAGTAACGTCAGGGGGTCAGTCATTTTGTGTCCCTCCGCCAGTAGCATCTGCTTCCCATTCGGATGAAGGGAAGCCATGACGTCATCGCCGCTTATGGCGTCACTTCCATCGATGCCGTCACTCCCAGTCGTTTCCACTGCGCTGCCTCGCTTGTCTGTGTCGTCATCGTTTGCTACCATGATGTCATCTCTGCCATCCAGTTCATTGCATCTCCCTTCCATGTCATCGGAGCCTTCTCTTGCTGATCCATCTGAGGCTTTATGCTAGGCGGTTCTTAGGAGATTGGACTCTTGTTTTAGAAGATAAGTTGGCTGCCATGTCGGCTGGGAGGACCGGAAGCAAGTGTGTTGCATCGCTCCCGCCTCCTGGGAAGAGATTGTGTAAGGAGCCAGTGCTATCTTCCTCTCCTCCTCCTCCTCCTCCTCCTCCTCCCCCATCTCCGCTGCTTTGGCGTATCAAGTGTTGGAAGGCTAAGGACTTTGCCCTTTCTTCGTCTGCGAGTGAGGAACAGCACATCCGTGTTCCTGAGGGTGTTGGTGTTTCTCAGAGAGTGTTAGTGTATCTTCCCCTGTGCGATGTGCAGTGGCTTCTTCATCCTCTGCATCAAGTCGCGAGTGCGTTTCAACCTCCCTCGTTCATGCACATGTTGCAGGTGCTCCCACTTCTCCTTCTCCATGGCCTATTCATCGCCGTTAGGATCTCAAGGCGCCTATCAAGAGGTCAAAGGTTGTGAGCGCGGAGTTGGTGCAGCAGGAGTCTTTGCCTACCCCTCCCCCTGGTACTTCCAGGAGTTTGACTCCGAGGGATTCTCATTCTATCTTGAGTGTTCGGGATTCCTCCCCAACACACATTCGTACGTCTGCCACGCCTGTGCCCGTTCATGGCCATGTTAGAGAGTTATCTGTTGGTAAAGTGCATAGTGATGTCCCTAGTGTTGTGGTTGATTTGTCGCGGGAGTTGGCGCTTGGATCCAGCCCAGACAGGTTAGTTGGTGTTTCAGGCTGTTTAGCTACTGGTTTTTCCATTAATTTAAACAAGGAAGGCACTTTAGATAAGCCTGCACACCCTTCCCGTCGTCGGTCTCCGTTACTGGAGCAGGAGGAGGGAGGCATGCAAGAGTTTTTGATCTCATTCGTGGATTTAAAAATTTGGAGAGTAGGACTTGGGCATGGTCATCTTACACTCCTTCCTGCTTGGAAGCCTTGCTGAGAGCTATGCAGGATCCCAAGTCATCATTTTAGCTTCCCTTGTCTGGACACGTCCAGTCGGTCTTGCATAAGGTTAACGCCTCTGTTTCAGATCGGGACGGTTCGCTTCGCTCTAGTATAGTACTTCATAGGAAGTACTATGCTACGAACTCTGCTTTTTTAATGTCATGTCATCTTAACCCGGACGTCATTCGTCTAAAGCTGGGATTGACTTTGGAGCAGGTGAGGTCGGTGGCTCCATCCTTGTCTCCACATAATGCCTCAGCATTGGAATCTACAGCAGCCTCCATGTTACAGATGGTTTCTTGGCTGGATTTCTGGTCTACAGCCATTGCCAAGATTGCTTCTGACAGGTCCCCAGAGGGGTTGGTGAGTCCTTCCTCTCTTGCCAGTTTGTTGCAGTCCGGAGGCAAGGCATTTTTGTATATGGCTCACCTCAGTGTTAATTTATGGGCTAATCTTCTCCTGATTAGAAGAGGTGCGCCTTTATCCAGGATGGAAAGATAGGGTGAACCTGAGTCCTTGCTAGCATTGAGGAATGGAGATCGGTTGGAGTCAGTCTCAATTTCTGTTCCCTCGGACCGAGCTGGAGGATGCAATAGACTGGCGCCGGGCTGACACCAAGGACTGATTGGTGCTCCAGGCTGTGTCTAAGTTGGAGTCTTGTCCTCGGAGACGTCCGGCTCCAGCCTAGGTCAGAGGACCAACATCCCTTTCGCTAAGCCGGGAAGGGGCCTCAAGGGGAGAGGTAAAGGGTGTCGTTGGTAGGTTAGGCGCCTCTCCCTCTCTGGTGCCGTGGGTGGGGGGGTGCCAAGCAGGCCATTGGGCCAAGTGGCAGAGTTATGGGGTGGAGAAGTGGGTGGTAAATGTCCTTCGGGTGGGTTATCTACTGCCATTCGACTTCTCTCCCCCTCTCTCGGAGGCTCTCCAGGAGGAAGTGCAGAAGATGCTGGACAAGGTTGCAATAGTAGAAGTGGTGCGTCTTTCTCCGGGGTTTTACAGTCACATCTTCTTAATGCCCAATGCATCGGATAGGTTGGAGACCTGTGATCGACTTATCCACCTTGAATCACTTCATCAGAAAGACAAGGTTCAAGATGGAGACCCCGCGTTCAGTGTTGGCAGCTGTGAGGAAGGTGACTTCATGCTGTCGATAGACTTGAGGGACGCATACTTCCAGATCCCTATTCATCCGACGTCCAGGAAGTTCCTTCACTTTTCTCTTGGGGACAAGGTCTTCAAGTTCAAAGTCCTGTGCTTCAGGCTGACCACAGCCCCTCAAGTGTTCACAAGGGTCTTCTTTCTTATCTCAAGTTGGGCCCATGCTCAGGGTCTGAGGTACTTCGACGATTGGTTGGTCTTGGCAGGTTCCAGGGAAAAGCTGCTGCAGGACAGAGATTGTCTGCTTCGGTTTTGTCTGGAACTGGGCATCATGGTCAACCAGGTAAAGTCAAACCTAGTACCCAGTCAAAGGATTCTCTACCTGGGCTTGATCATCGATATGGCGGTTGCAAGAGTTTTCCCGTAAGATCAGAGTTGGAGAAGTTGCGAGTGATGGCGCGCGACTTCCTGTCAGAACCACATCAGTCAGCTCATCAGTGGCAGGTTCTTCTGGGAGTTTTGTCTTCCCTGGAGAAGCTGGTCCCTCATGGGCGTCTTCATCTTCGGTCTCTACAATGGAGACTGGGGGAATTCTGGTCACCGGTGGGAGACTCACCCCTGTTAAAGGTTCTTCTGTTTCTCGAAGTGAGAGAAGACCTTCATTGGTGGTTGGACGACCAAAATCTTTTGAAGGGTGTCCCTCTGCGTTCTCTCCCACCGGATTTCCTTCTGTTTTCAAACGCCTCCCTTGCGGGTTGGGGGGCTCATTTAGGCGGCCTCCTTCCTCAGGAGTTTGGAGGACAAACAGCAGCATATCAAAGTCTTGGAGTTGAAGGCAGCCTTCCTTGGTCTAAAGGAGTTTTGGGAGAAAGTAGAGGGTCATTCTGTCGTTCTCATGTCGAACAACACCACGGTGGTCGCCCATGTGAACAAGCAGGAAGGCCTGGTTTCACGTCAACTTCACGCCTTGACTGTCGAGGTTCACCAGTGGGCGGTCAGCAATTCGGTAGAGATCTCAGCCAGGTATATCCCAGGCAAACAGAATGTGGTCGCAGACAAACTCAGTCTTCGGGATCAGATCCTAGGCACAGAGTGGTCCCTTCATCAGGTAGTAGCAGACAAGTTCTTCCAGGTTTGAGGGAGACCCATGCTGGACCTTTTTGCGACTTGGTTCAACAGGAAACTGGAGATATTCTGTTCAGTGGTTCCAGATCCTTTAGTGTTAGCGGAGGACACGTTCCAATATCCCTGGTACAACCTGGATGTGTATGCTTTCCCTCCATTTTGTTTGATCCATCAGGTTCTGAACAGGCTGATGAGTTCGCAGGGTCTCGGGATGACTTTGGTAGCCCCTCTGTGGCCTCAGGTGGAATGTTTCCAGATCAGCTGTTGTAGTCAGAGGTTCCGAGGGAAATTCCCCCTTGGCATAGAATCCCTCTCTTCATGGTTGGAGACTATCGAGTATCTCCTCCGAGCAAGAGGCTTTTCTCAGATAACAGCAGGGCATATGTCCAGCATTCTCAGAAGGTCGACCTCTGCAGTTTACTAAGGCAAATGGGCAATCTACTATGACTGGTGTTGTAAACGGGGTCTTTCTCCACGCGGAACTTCTATTCAGCGCATAGCGGACTTTTTAACCTTCCTCAGAAATGAGAAACGTTTGTCCATTTCTGCCATTAGAGGCTACAGGGTGGCCCTGAGTTTAGTGTTATGCCTTAGAGGTATCGACATCTCCTCGTCCTGGGAACTTTCCTTGAGCAATCGAGTTCTCCTAGGGAGCGCAAGCCTCCGACATGGGATGTTTACTTGGTTCTGAGAAGCTTCACTAAGGGTCCATATGATATGAGCCTTTGCGTCGCTCATTTGACAGGAACTTGACGCTCAAGACAGTTTTCCTCCTGGCCTTGGCATTTTCGAAGCGAGTGGGAGAGCTGCACAGTCTGAGCTATGATGTGAAGCACACCAGGGGTTGGAGGTCGGTGTCCTTCGAATTTGTCCCAGAATTCGTGGCCCAGACCCAGAATCCCTCTGTGCACGATGATAGGTTCACTTCCTTTTCCATTCCATCACTGAATGATTTTGTGGTTAGTGATGCTCAAGAGCTTTTGTTGTGTCCTGTCCTGTTGCACCTTAGGCCAGGCTGCTGCAGTATTTTTGTTAGCACAGGACGTACAAAGAAAGAGGCGTCGAAGATACGGGAAGCCATCAGACAAGCATACTTGACTCTTGATGATGCCACCATCACGTCTGTGCAGGCTAGAGCGCATGACTTTAGGGGTATTGGTCCTTCTCTGGCTTTCAAAAAGAACTTGGCTGCACATAGTGCTGAGCGCTGGTACTTGGTTACACCAGTCATGTTCACCTCTTTCTATCTTAAGGATGTTGCCCACAAATCTATGGACACATTTTCCCTGGGTCCTGTGGTGGCTGCCCAACAGATGTTGTAACTCATTGCCCTAAACAGGGCACTTTTGTATCTTACCTGAGATGATTGTGTTTATGAGAGAATGAGTGAGTTGGCTGGTCTCTTTCTTTCTCTTGTACCTATCCTTCTCCCTTCAGGTGGGTTAAGGAATAGACACGTCATTCGCTGGACTGATCTGATACAGGTGAGTAAGGTAGTCATGCTGATAATGTGGTCGCTTGGTATGCAAATGATTAACCCTCTATTCGATAGCATATGCTCCGCTCCTTGGCAAGGGGGAGTTGGGAGAGGTAACAAACCTTGGTGTGTTGGTTTGTTAATTGTGTTGGTTCCCTATGCAATGATTCTCCCATATATCATTGTACGTCGCTCAGTGTCTGGGTGGTTAGATATAAATTTATCTAGCTTCTCACAGGCTTCAGTCCCTCTCCGGAAGTTATTTCTTCTGGAGCTGGACTGGTGGGTAGGCCCCCAGCCAGTTTAGGATGTCTTGTACCTCCCTCCAAGTATAAGTCTATCCTATTGTTAAGACTGAAGGTTTGTTCGCAGATGAACAAATGACAAATTTTCTAAGACAATTTGTATTTTTCATAGCTACAAACCTGAGGTCTTAACATTGTACTGCCCACCTCTAGCCACCCCTCTGTCTTGCTAAGACATCCTGAGTTGGGAAAGACTGACGCTGTGGTATGGATGCGTGGTCCTTGACCACTTTTCACCTGATATACGAACGCGTTGCCAGATCTCACAAGATTCTTTGCTTTCAACTGCAATTTAACTGGATCCAGCTAGGCGCTAGAAATTATCTTATTGTTAAGACCTCAGGTTTGTTGCTATGAAAAATACAAATTGTCTTAGAAAATTTGTCATATTTTGATTTTATTTTCATGACTACAGTGGACCCCCCGTATTCGCGTTCTCTGGATTTGGAGACTCACACATTTGTGGAAATGAAATAATTATTCTCTCTCTCTCTCTCTCTCTCTCTCTCTCTCTCTCTCTCTCTCTCTCTCTCTCTCTCTCTCTCTCTCTCTCTCTGTATTGTATGATAAATAGATTATTTACCTAATACATAACATGCAATTTTTAAATATTAGTGAGAAAAAATAATAATAATAATGAAAATAATACATTATTACAATATTTATGTATTTCTTTACTAGTAAGTTATTTAAAAAATTAAAGAACAGAATTCATCCATGTCTTATGCCTTTAAGTTGTGAAGCGAGAGGGGAGGGTGGGCATATCAGAAATGTCACATTATATATTTGACAGAAAGTAACCTTAGGTCTAAATTGTTGCCAACTCATTCACTCTGCCAAAGGGTAGAATGAGAAATGGATAGGTAGGCAAATAGATACTTAGTCCAGCCCCCCCCCCCCCCCCCCCCCCCCCCCCCCCTCTCTCTCTCTCTCTCTCAGGCTGTTTTTAGCGTCTTTATAGGGGTTCCAAACATTCGCGTGTTCTAACTATTCACAGGTGGGTCTGGTACGCATCCCCCGCGAATATGGGGGGACCACTGTATATATATATATATACAGGGAGTCCCCGGGTTACGACGGGTTCGTGTTACGACATTCCAAGGTTAAGGCACTTCTCAATTATATTCATCAGACATTATTTCCAGGGTTACGACGCATGTTCCAGGGTTACGACGCCTACAACACTCATCTGGCAGATGAAATATGACACCAAAAATGCAAAATAATCAGTATTTAAAAGTTTTTTAGATGAAAAATGCAATAAGAATGCAGTTTACATAGTTTTCATTGCACCAATAGCCTTAAATGTAAGGTTTTCTTAGGATTTTTTATGATGTTCCGGCTTACGACAATTTTCGGCTTACGACGCGTCTCAAGAACAGAACCCTGTCGTAACCCGGGGACTGCCTGTATAATATATATACGTATATATATATATATATATATATATATATATATATAATATATATATATATATATATAGATATATATATAATATATATCATATATATATATATATATATTAGTATATATATATATTTGTGATTGTAAAATGTTCAAGATGACTTTGAAATTATATTAGTAAAATCATTTCAAAGATTAATACAGTAACAGAATAATAATTTAGGTAATTTTGATGTAGGATGATACTTTAAGTATACATTTGGTATTTGAACTTTCAAGATAGGCAGTTATAAGCATTTTGAGGGGGGGAATTCTAAATATTCGTGGATTCTAGCTATTTACAGGTTGCGGGGGCGGGGGGGAGTCTGGTACGCATCTCCCGCAAATACGGGGAGAGTTTACTGTACTGGGATTTAAATAAATATATTAAATTCCTAGATTCCTAAAACAGGAGTTTAGACAGTAAATTTACCTGTGTAAAATTATTTAAAATAATTTTTTTTTTTGGCACCCATATTGATCCTCCTTATTAAATTTTCTATATTTATATCTAATTAGACCTACTTCAGATATGCTCTTTGGATTCCCAAATCACCAAAACAGGTGTTTAGACACTAAATTTACTTGTATAAGATAAATTACAGTGAATAATGGAGATTTTCATAGTATGGTGGCCATATTGGTCCGCTACCTTGAACTTTGAGGGTATATAATCACTTCAATATAATGCAGATATTCTTCTAATTGAGCTTCCAAATCCTCAATACATATATAAGGTGTTAGGCACCAACATTAATTATTTAGTTTGAATAATGAAGAGTAATGGGCATTTTAAGGATTTAAGGGCTAATGCAATGAATCCCTTGTATTCGCAGACTCATATTCATGGACTCCAGATTTGGGGACTCATGTATTCGTGGATTCCTCTACAGGCATTATTCGTGGGAAATTCACCTGTTCTCAATATTTTTCTATGAAAAATCAATAAATTACTGTATTTTCTTATCCGTTTCATCATAAAAGGCACTTTTTGTGATAAAGCTATTAAAAAATCAAGGTATACAAATTTTCTTGAGTTTTAACTAACTAAATTGTCAGTATTAAGCATTTTTGTACATGAACTTTCCTGTCAGACATATACTTAGCTTACGTCTCTGACGTCACGACAGAATTCAAAACTCGCGGCAAACGCGACAGGTAGGTCAGGTGATCTACCTTACCCGCCGCTGGGAAGCGGGTGTAAGAACCAACGTACCTTTCTTGCCAGATTTTTTCTGTCGTCGGTGTCGACCACACCTGTTGTCGGTACCTCTTGACAGTTGGATTCTTTTCTCGTTTTTGCCCTGGATTGTTTCTACGGACTTTTGGTGAAGTATCCGATTCTTTGGCTTGGCATTCGCGATTTGTGGACCGTTATTTGACTTTTCTTTGGATTTTTCTTTGGATTCATGATGTCTGATGTTGATACTAAGAAAACTGCTATGTTTAGAGTTTGTTGTATGACTGAGTGTAAGGTGAGGCTACCGAAAGCTGCGGTAGACCCTCACACAGTATGTTTGAAGTGTAGAGGGAATGAATGCACCTTTAATAATCCTTGTAATGAATGTGAAAAGCTGAATGAGGATGAATGGAAGTCTTTGTCTTCCTACTTGAGGAAGCTTGAAAAGGATAAAGTTAGGAAAGCTTCTTCTAGGAGCAGTAGTAGATCTCGTATTAGCGAGTTGGATATAGATAATCCTATTTTAGAAGTAGCTCCTTTGTCAGTTTCAGCTCCTGCTCCCTGCACCGAAGCCGAAGATGCGCCTTCGGAAGTGGCCTCCGTGAAAGCCACCATTCACAGTATGGAGATGAAAATTAAACATTTAGAAGGTAAGAGTGATTCCAATAGTGATTTGTGCAGTGATCCCAGTGCAGTGGAGGGTGCATCTGATCGGCTCCCTAATGCTTCCAGGCCTAGACCTCTTCCAGACTCCCAGTCCCAGTGGAGGAGGAAAGTCGAAAGCTGCAGGAAGGTTAGGGAGCATCCCCACCGGTCAGGCGTCCCCTCGGTAGCTCCTGTTGATCGTTCCCAGGCTACCTTGGATCGCTCCAAGAGAGAAATCTTGCGCCAATACTTCTCATCTTCGCCTTCGCCTTCTCCTAAACGAGGATGGAGCTCTTCGGAAGCCTCGCGCCCTTCGAAGAGAGCCTGGAACGCTCCCTGCGCCCTTCCATCCAGCCCTGAAGTTTTTTCGGAAGAGCCTGAGGTGGAAGCGAAAAAACGTAAGAGATCTCTGGAGTATCGTTCCCCGAGCAGAGATCAAGCCTCGTCATTGTTCAAGAGTTTGTGAATTCTCCTGCAAGGGTGTTGGCTAACCTTCAGGCGCAGATTTCGGCTCTGGCTGGCTCTCTTTGCGTGTCGTCTCGTTGTAGGAAGGACGTCTCGCTTCCTGTAAAGAAGTCCAGGCTCCCCTCTCCTGACTCTCGCTATTCGACGGAAGCGGCCCGCTCGCCTGTGCGTTCGGAGTTTCGCAGGAGACTTTCTGCTTCGGACAAGATCCCATCTGCGTCCAAGCGCCATTCGCCTGACAGACAGGATGTCTTTGTTTCTCCTTCGGACAAGGAGCAGGCTTCTCGTAGGAGATCTTCGCCCTACAGATGCTCTTCTCGAGACAGGATCGCTCCCCTTGATAGGCACCAAGAGCCTAGTAGGCGCTACTCGCCTCGTAGCCGCTCCTCGTCTCGCCTCCACTCTCCTGTTGACAAGCGCCCTAAATCGGACAGGCGCTCTTCGCTGGACAGGCGTCAAGAGCCTGTTAGGCACGCTTCTCCTGCCAGGTGCTCTTCACCTGACTTTCACTCTCCTCGAGTCAGGCGCCGAGATCATGGCAGACGCTTCTCCCCTGGTAGGCGCTCTCCCAGTAGGCGCCAAGAGCCTGGTAGCCGCTTCTCTCATGGCAGGCGCTGTTCGCCTGGTAGCCACTCTCCTTTGGATAGGCGCCAAGAGCCTGATAGAAGTTTTTCTTCAAACAGGCTCTCTGCTCCTGACAGCCGCCTTACTCCTGTTAGGCTCCAAGAATCTGGAAAACGCCCTCCTCAAGACAAGAAGGATTTTGCGAGTAGGCAAGTTCCAGAAGTTTTGTCTCCAAGAGTCAAACCTCACTCTTCAAGAGACTTTTCTAAAGGTAGCCGCGCCTCTAAGGATCATGAGGGCTCTTCTGATGACGAAGAACAGGATCCCTCGGAAGAAGAAGGACCAAAAGACTCCTCTGTTTCCTCGTATAAGAGGTTAACAGATTTGCTCCTTCAAGAGTTTGGAGATATCCTTTCTCCTGTGGCTCCTCCTTCTCCTCTTTCTTTGTTCTCCACTTCGAAGACTTCGAAGGTTTCATCTTGTGTAAGGATGAAACCGACTATTTCAATGAAGAAGGCACTTAGAGGTTTTGGGGAATGGCTCCTTGCTAAGGAAGAGAAAGGGAAGACTGTTTTCTCTTTCCCTCCTTCTAAACTGACTGGCAGATTAGGATTCTGGTACGAATCAGGGGAACCTTTAGGCCTCGCTCTCCCTTCTTCTGCTGACTCGGACTTCTCTTCACTGGTGGATTCCGCTCGTCGATCTGCCCTCCTGTCTGCCAAGACTACGTGGGGGATGAACAAACTTGACCACCTACTGAAGGGAATGTTCCGAGTCCTGGAAGTTTTCAACTTCCTTGACTGGTCTTTAGGAGTTCTGGCTAAGAAGACCCAGACCCCGGATTCCCTGTCTCCTGAAGATCTTACTTGCGTCCTCACTTGCATGGACAAAGCATTGAGAGACGGCTCGAGTGAAGTCTCTTCACTGTTTGGAGCCGGAGTGATAAAGAAGCGGTCGGTTTACTGTTCGTTTCTCACTAAGGCAGTTTCGCATGCACAAAGGGCCTCACTTCTTTACGCTCAGCTCTCTCCTCTGCTTTTCCCCAAGAAATCATTCAGGATGTCTCGAGTGCCCTTTCAGCCAAGGCTACTCAGGACATGTTAGCCCAGTCGGCCAGGAAACCTCGCTCTGTCTTCCAACCCAAGACCAAGAAAGAGACTCCTCTGAGGCAGGAGCCCTTTCGAGGAGGACCCACTGCCAGAGTTTCTTCAACCAGAGGATCTAGACCTATTAGAGGTAAAACCTTCTCTAGGTCAATCAGAGGCAAGAAATAGCGATCAAGGACTCCAGACATCAGTGGGTGCCAGACTACTGAAATTTGCCGACGTCTGGGCCCACAAAGGGGCAGACAATTGGTCCCTATCGATTGTCAGCAAAGGATATCTCATTCCCTTCTCGTCAAGGCCACCATTGACGATGACTCCGAGGGAGTTGGTGGCCAGGTACAAGGACCCCATCATGAATCAAGCCCTTTCTCTAGCAGTAGATCTGATGCTAGAGAAGGAGGCTATAGAACTAGTGGAAGATCCCCGCTCTGCGGGTTTTTACAACAGGCTATTCCTAGTTCCGAAGAACTCAGGAGGATGGAGACCGGTTTTGGATGTAAGCGCCCTGAACGTCTTTGTGGAAAAGAGGAGGTTCGCCATGGAGACGACTTCCTCAGTGTTAGCGGCTCTTCGTCCAGGGGACTGGATGGTGTCACTAGACCTTCAGGATGCTTACTTTCATGTGCCAATCCATCCTTCTTCACGAAGTATCTGCAATTCATGATGGGAGGAAACATCTTCCAATTCAAGGCCTTGTGCTTCGGCCTGTCGACTGCACCCCAAGTTTTTAATGAAAAACGTGGCGCAGTGGCTACATTTGGAGGGAGTGAGGGTGTTGCTATATCTCTACGACTGGCTAATCAGAGCAGAGTCTCAAGAAAGATGTCTGGAGGACCTTCAAAAGACCCTTACATTGGCAAGTTCTCTGGGACTTCTGGTGAACTTCCAGAAGTCTCAATTAATCCCCAGTCAAGAGCGGATCTATCTGGGGATTCGGATAGTTTCTCTGGCTTTTCGGGCTTTTCCGTCGCCAGAGAGGATAGCTCGTTGCTACGAGAAACTAACGACCTTCATAGAGAAAGATGCATGCACAGCGAGGGAGTGGATGAGTCTGCTGGGGACACTCTCCTCGTTGGAGCAATTCGTTTCTCTAGGAAGGTTGCATCTCAGGCCTCTACAGTTCTTCCTATACCAGAACTGGAGGCGTCTCTCCCTAGATCTGGAGTTCTCCTTCAAGATCTCAACGGGAATCAAGAGGGACCTTCGGTGGTGGAACAACCCACTCCGTTTTGTGGAAGGAATGTCTCTTTACATGCCGAACCCCAACCATGTGTTGTTTTCCGACGCGTCGGAAGCAGGTTGGGGAGCGACGCTCGGGACAAGAGAAGTGTCAGGCACCTGGAAGGGGGATCAGGTGTCCTGGCACATCAACAAGAAAGAGTTGATGGCAGTCTGGATGGCATTGAAAGCCTTCGAGCCCTACGTCCGAAATGCAGTAGTTCAGGTCAATTCGGACAACACCACAGCCTTGCTGTACATCAAAAAACAGGGGGGGGACACACTCCTTCTCCCTGTACGAAACAGCAAGGGATCTTCTGCTGTGGTCTCAAGCAAGGAAGATCAGTCTTCTCACCAGATTTGTACAGGGAGAAAGGAACGTCAGGGCCGATCTCCTGAGCAGGAAGAATCAGCTCCTGCCTTCCGAGTGGACCCTCCACTCAGAAGTATGCCAAGACCTGTGGAGAAGATGGGGCATCGACCTCTTTGCAACAGCAAGGAACGCAAGGATAGAACTTTACTGCTCCCCGATCTCAGACCCAGGGGCAGTATCAGTGGATGCGTTTCTCCTAGATTGGACAGGTCTAGATGTCTACGCCTTTCCCCCCTTCAAAGTACTGGGACAAACCCTCAAGAAATTTGCTATCTCAGAGATGACAAGAATGACGCTAGTAGCTCTGTTCTGGCCCGCCCAAGATTGTTTCACAGAGGTACTGGAATGGTTGGTGGACTTTCCAAGAGCACTTCCACAAAGACAAGATTTGCTCAGACAACCCCACTTCGACAGGTATCACAGAAACCTCCCCGCTCTCAATCTGACTGGCTTTCGACTGTCAAAAGTCTTGTCGGAGCGAAGGGGTTTTCGACAAAAGCTGCTAAGGCTATCGCCTCAGCTAGAAGACCTTCGACCCTTAAAGTCTACCAGTCGAAGTGGGACGTCTTTCGCCGGTGGTGCAGGAACCAGAAGTTTTCCTCTTCCAGTACCTCTGTGACTCAGATCACAGATTTCCTAGTTTTCCTCAGAGAAAAATGCGGTTTGGCAGTATCTACCATCAAAGGCTACCGGAGCATGCTGGCTGCAGTGTTCAGACATAGGAACTTAGATCTTTCGAATAACAAAGATCTGCATGATCTATTAAGATCTTTCGAAACTGCCAAGAAAACTTCGAACGAAGTTCCAAGTTGGAATCTGGACGTGGTTCTTCGTTTCCTGAGGTCCTCTAGGTTTGAGCCACCACAGTTAGCCTCCTTCAAAGATCTTACGAGGAAAGCTCTGTTTCTCATGGCTCTAGCATCCGCTAAAAGGGTTAGTGAGATTCATGCCCTAGAAGGAAGGGTAGGTTTCAAAGAAGATTCCGTGATTTGTTCCTTCCTTCCTTCGTTTTAGCAAAGAATGAGAACCCCTCAAATCCTTGGCCAAGGAGCTTTGAGGTTCGTGGATTATCTGCCCTAGTAGGGGAAGAACCCGAAAGAACTCTTTGCCCTGTTAGGAGTTTTAAAATACTACCTTCAGAAGAAGAAAACCCTTAAGGGCATTGAGGACAGACTATGGTGCTCTGTAAAGGACCCCAGCAGACCATTGTCGAAAAATGCGCTGTCTTTTTTCATTAGAAGTCTAGTGAAAGAAGCACATAGATCTTGTAATGAAGAACATTACAAGCTCCTAAAAGTCAAGGCTCATGAAGTGAGAGCCATTGCGACTTCCTTGGCCTTTAATAAGAATATGTCTCTTCAGAGTCTGATGAAAACTACATTCTGGAGATGTAATTCAGTATTCGCCAACCACTGACGAGTGCTTCGCATTAGGCCCGTACGTATCGGCGGATTCGGTGCTGGGGCAGGGAGCTGGAACATATCCTTAGTAGTTTTTTCCCCTGTTTTTGGTAATTGAGTTCATATGGTTGTATGAAAAATGATGCAGGTAGGTATCTTTTTTCGTTTCGTAATAACTAGTAACTTTAGTTTGGTTAGGTGATCGGATTTGGTTTGAAGCTCCCTGCGTTGGTAGTGGACAGGTTCTGTCATAGAAGAGGGCGAACCCCCATTGACATGATGCGACTTGGATTCTACTAAGTAAGCGGATATCAAGTCCCATTAGTAGACCCAAAGAGTCTTTTCATCTGTAGGTCACGCCCTCGCTGTAGCTCTTATGGCTATGCAGACTAATAGACAGTACCTATGAAGTCTTCAGCCTAAACAGGTAAGAACCAAGGTTATTTTTATACTACAGCAGGTGTTGTCTACCTTTTCTTTGTTATTTTCTGTCTTGTACCCTCCACCAAGGGTGTCAATCAGCTAAGTATATGTCTGACAGGAAAGTTCATGTACAAAAATGATATTGTTATTTTACAATAAAGTTTTGTACATACTTACCTGGCAGACATATATGATTGATGGCCCTCCCAGCCTCCCCTCAGGAGACAGGTATAAGAGAGAAAAAATCTGGCAAGAAAGGTACGTTGGTTCTTACACCCGCTTCCCAGCGGCGGGTAAGGTAGATCACCTGACCTACCTGTCGCGTTTGCCGCGAGTTTTGAATTCTGTCGTGACGTCAGAGACGTAAGCTAAGTATATGTCTGCCAGGTAAGTATGTACAAAACTTTATTGAAAAATAACAATATCATTTTTATAGGTATTCAGACCTTTTGCATTGTGAGATTGTGGTAGACTTTTGATATGTTATTAAGTGCACCTGATACTACAATAACCAGTTGAGAAACCTTTTGTAGTATACAATTTTTTGGGTCAAACCTTATTTTCAGCTGACCATATACTATTCCTAAGGTTTCTATTCTGTTGTAGGAAGAGCTTGAGGGAAAAATGACTTGTGATCAACGCCATCTTGAAAGCCTTGGTTTTATTGATGAACCCATTCTCTACCCTCATCATTCATGGGATAATCTTAGTACCCCAGTAATAGCATCAGCAGTAAGTACTATAATCATTGTAGTTGTAAGATGCTATACTGCATGTCTAGAGTAGATAAGTATCACTCTTAAATTTCATCTTAATACGTATTGTAGTTTATACAAAAATTTAGATTGAATGTTCTTCAGTAAACCAAATAAAAACTGTATACTGCAATACAAAATTAGCATTTTCATACAAACCCATCAGTCATTTATTTGCCCACAGTCATTCTTGATTGACCCCAACCACAGTCTTATATTTGACAGACATTAGGAGAGTGGTAGTCATATGTAATGACTTTTGCACTGCCTGGAACCACATATGTGTGTCACTAACCTCATATATCTTGTTTAATGCCAGAAACCTCCTGGTGTTGCTAACACATTTTCTGGAGCCTACAGGCTTTGATGGATTATGGCTATTGCTGCAGAAAGGATATTTGATAATTGATTTTGATGGCTTTTAACCCCCATGGTTCTGCTTCTATCAGGAACACACTCCTGACATCCTTATACCTTCCATCCCAGGGGAATTCACTGTTAGTGGGTTGCTTTTCCTGGGTCAAAAGGTTGACTATACCTAGTGAAATAATTGTCCCAATTTGCTAATTTCCTTCCTGATGATATGACTCACTATATTAGGAGCTGAGTTGCATAAGCTAGCATACTCTTCTGATAGACATCCACATATTTGATGCAGTAAATGAAATTCATTTAAGTAATTGTTTTTCATGTAGTATGTGTCATTCGGAACATCATAATAGCTTATTTAGTTTCATATTAAGAATACACATGTCTTTATTTCCCTAATCTAAGGTAAATTGATCTGATCCAAGTGTTCATCTTTGCCACTTTATATATAGAGAGCTTAGCTTGATAATGAGTAATTTTCATATAAGTAACTTACCAAGTAATTTTATAGCTATAGTTCCTGTAACCTATGGCAGCTTGAAGATTCAAAATTCACGCTGTGGCGCTTCGTTTGTTTGTAGATGTGCAGGTCCCACCCACTATCCGGGACTTAGGGAAACAAACTAGCAAAGAGCTCTATTCGATCCTTGCTGGCTTCTAAGTATCATCGGGAGTTTTTCACAGCTACTTCTTGGGATTTTCGGAAAGTATTTTCGCAAGTACTACAAGTATTGGAATTTTGTTGTTGCTGCTTTATTCCATCTGTCTTTTAGCTTTTGTAGTTTTGTACATTCAACTTCCCTGCCAGATATATACGTACTTAGCTATACGTAGACTCCGTCGTCCCGACAGAAATTCAAATTTCGTGGCACACACTTACAGGTAGGTCAGGTGATCTACTGCCCTGCCACTGGATGGCAGGACTAGGAACCATTCCCGTTTTCTAATCAGATTTTCTCTGTCGCCGGTACCAACAACAACGTTGTTGGTTCCTCTTGACAGAATTCGGTTTTCATCGCCTTTGATCTTCTTGACTGACTTATTTGGTGACGTATTGGATCGTTGGTTTGGCATACGCTTTAGTGGACTGCTTCTTGGACTCGATTTGGATTTTTCTTTAAGATGTCTGACACTGGTTATGTAGTGAGAATTTGTGTGAATGAGGGCTGTAACGTGAGACTGCCGAAGGCTTCGGTAGATCCTCACACTGTATGAAAGCACTGTAAGAAGTATGAATGTTCTTTTTCTAACACGTGCAAAGAGTGTGAGAACTTGAGTGCAGAAGAGTGGAAGACTCTAACTTCCTACTTAAGGAAGTTAGAGAAGGATAGAGCAAGGAAAGCTTCCTCCAGAAGCTTAAGTAGATCTCGTTCAAACGAGCCAGTTTCTGATTTAGTAGCTCCTACCCCTCATGTAGTAATTGCACTTTCTCCCTCGGAATCAGCCCCTTCTACCTTCACAGAACCTGCAGATTCGTCTTCGGAACTCGCAGATCTGAAAGCTGCCCTTAAGAGGATGGAACTTAAGATGGCAGCTTTAGAAGATAAGCATAGTGATAGTGCAGTGAATAGTGCAGTGGACAGTGATTTTAGTGTCCCCAGTGCAGTGGAGGGGGCGTCTGATCGGCTCTGCAATGCTCCCAGGCCTAGACCTCTTCCAAGCTCCCTGGCCCAGAGGAGAAGGAATGTCAAAAGCCTTACGGAGGTTGTGGAGGATCTCCACCGATCAGGCGTTCCTTCGGCAGGTTCTGTTTCGTCTCAGACTGCCAGGGATCGCTACTGTAAAAGCGTCCTTCGAGAGTGCTTCTCGTCTTCCGAGTCCTCGTCGCCCAGGCGCGGATGGAGCTCGAACGAGCAATCACATCTGTTGAAGAGAAGCTGGAAAGCACCTACGCTTGATTCCAGTCCTGAGCGCATCCCAGAAGGTTCGCTGTTGGACAGGAAGAGAGCCAAGAGATCCCTGTTTTCTCCCGCTTTCGACTGGGAGTACCCTACTTCCTTCAGACCTCCATCCCCTACTTCTGACAAGGAAAGGGATGTAGCTACCACCAGGATCCTCTTGAACATGCAAGAGCAGATCTCTTCCCTGGTTGGGGTGCTCTCTAAGGATCCTCCTCGTAGGAAGGACACCTCTCTTCCTATTAAGAGATCCTCTCGTCACTTGGAGGTCCCTTGCTCCAGGATCCTCTCTTCAGCTCCTCGCTCTCTAAAGATGTCCTTTGATCTCCCTGCTTCTCGCTCGTCTCCTCGGAAGCACGAGGCTCCGGAACGCTTAGCGACCGAGCCCTCGTCCCCTTCCGATCACGAAGCATCCAAGAAGCATGAGGATCTGTCTGAGTGCCTGCCGCGCTCCTGGCGCGATCCGCTTTCCATCCGCTTGGCGCCAGCCAGCCACGTTTCCCCAGTCAGGCGCGAGGCTCCTTCCGGGATCGAGACGCCAGCCAGGCATGATTCTCCTTCCAGGCGTGAGGCGCCTTCCAGAGACAAGGCGCCAATCAGGCGCGAGGCATCAACCAGGCGCGAGGCGTCAACCAGGTGCGAGGCGCCAACCAGGAGTGAGACGCCAGCCAGGCGCCTTCCAAGCGCAAGGCTTCTTCCAGGCTCTTGTCTCCAGACAAGCACGTTTCTACTTCCGAACGTCAGACTGCACATGAGCTTAAGACAAAGTGTAACTTAGCTCCTTCCAAGCCTGAGGACCTTTCCAAGAGCCCTATTTGCATCGTACAAGAGGAGGCATCCAATCGTCAGTCTTCTGTTCCTAGAGCTCTTCTCTCGGACAGCTCTTCTCCAGCTCGAAGCCCTTCTCCTCAAGAGAGGAGGACTTCTGCAGAGGACTTCGCCTTTATGTGCGAGCATTCCCCTTCAGCTGATCACTCTTCCCTCTTCAAAGCTGGTAATGATCTGGAAGAAGTGTCGGACGACGAGTCTCCTGTGAATGCTGGTCTTTCGGACTACAAGACCTTAGCTGCCTTATTACTCCAAGAGTTCGGAGACTCTCTCAGTCCGGCAGCTCCTCCTTCTCCGCGTTCTCTATTTTCCAGCACTAAGACCTCTAAGTCCTTGTCCTTCTTGAAGATGCGCCCTGCCATCTCAATGAAGAAGGCCCTTCAGTCGCTTGGATCTTGGCTAAGCTCTAAGAAAGAAGCGGGGAAGACTGTTTTTGCACGCCCCCCCTCCAGACTTTCTGGGAGGAGAGGCATCTGGTACGAGATGGGGGAAGCCATGGGACTGGCTCTCCCTTCGTCAGCAGAGGCAGACTTCTCTAGTCTAGTAGAATCATCAAGAAAACACGCCTTGTCTTCTGCCAGAACGACTTGGGGGATGTCGGAGTTGGACCATCTCCTCAAGGGACTTTTCCATGTGTTAGAAGTTTTTAACTTCCTGGACTGGTCCCTTGGGGTGTTGGCTAAGAAGACCCAGGACCCTGACTTTCTCAGCCCAGAAGTACTCCACAGTATTTTATCCTGTATGGATAAAGCAGTGCAAGACGGCTCGGGTGAGGTTGCCTCCCTCTTTGGAACTGGAATTCTCAAGAAGAGATCAGTTTTCAGTTCGTTCCTAACGAAAGCTGTCTCTCCGGTTCAGAGAGCTTCCCTGCTTTACGCGCCTTTGTCGGATCAGCTGTTCCCTTCTCAGTTAGTGAGAGATATTTCTCGCTCACTCACTGAGAAGGCGACTCAGGATCTTCTGGTGCAATTGGCCAAGAAGAACCGCCCTGCTGTACCAGCCGTAAAGAAGGAAACTCGTGCTCCTCAGCCGCCCTTTCGAAGAGGTTCTGCTACACGACCCCCCTCTAAAAGAAAAAGCTCTGAGAAGCGACGAAGGTCAGCCTTCCGGCCTTTCAAGAAAGGCAAGTGATTTACAAGTCCTCCAAACACCAGTGGGCGCCAGGCTCCGGAAGTACGCAGAAGCCTGGGCCATGAGAGAAGCTGACTCCTGGTCGCTAACGGTTCTGAGGAAGGGATATCTCATCCCCTTCAGGGACAGACCTCCCCTAACTTCAACCCCAAGGGAACTGTCCGCGAAGTACAAAGACCCTGCCCTGAGAGAAACGCTCCTACATATGGTGGATCAGATGTGGAACAAGGAGGCCATAGAGTTAGTGTAGGATCCCCACTCCCAAGGCTTTTACAATCGCCTTTTCCTGGTCCCGTAGGCATCAGGGGGGTGGAGGCCGGTGCTAGACGTGAGCGAGCGCTCTGAACCGGTTCGTAGAGAAGAAAAAATTCTCCATGGAAACGACCGCCTCGGTTCTTTCGGCTCTACGTCCCGGAGATTGGATGGTCTCCCTGGATTTACAAGACAGAAAGCCAATGTTTGGAGGACTTGGCAACAACGCTAGATCTAATACGGTCTTTCGGATTGCTCGTCAACCTCGAGAAGTCCCAGATGATCCCCAGCCAGAAACTGGTCTATCTGGGGATTCAGATGGATTCTCGGGGTTTTCGAGTTTTTCCCTCGCAGGAAAGACTCGTTCGAGGCTTTCAAAAAGTCTCAACCTTCTTAGGGAAGCAGCAAAGCTCAGCGAGGGAATGGTTGAGCCTACTGGGGACCCTTTCCTCGCTGGAGCAGTTCTTTTCCCTGGGGAGGCTACACCTTCGTCCCCTGCAATTCTTCCTACAGAGGGTTTGGAATTGGAAGACAGGACAACTGTCAGACTCTTTCCCAATTCCCCAGGAGGTCAAAAATCACTTAAAATGGTGGTTGTCCCCTTTCGAGAGGAACGAGGGCTTGTCCCTTGCCATTCAGAGCCCCAACCGAGTGTTGTTCTCTGACGCATCGGAGACAGGATGGGGAGCAACACTGGGAACGAAGGAAGTGTCAGGCACCTGGACAAGGGAACAGGTGTCCTGGCATATAAACTACAAAGAACTTTTGGCTATACATCTAGCCCTAAAGTTCTTCGAATCTGAAGTCAGAGGCGTGGTGGTCCAAGTCAACTCGGACAACACCACGGCTCTGGCTTACATTCGAAAGCAGGGGGGGACCCATTCTTTCTCCCTCTACGAATTGGCGAGAGATCTGCTGATCTGGGCAGAGGAACGAAGCATTACCCTCCTTACGAGATTCGTCCAAGGAACGAGGAACGTAAGAGCAGACAGACTGAGCAGGAGGAACCAGGTCCTTCCTACAGAGTGGACCCTCCACTCAGAAGTATGTCAAAGGCTCTGGTCCCTGTGGGGGAGACCTCAGATAGACCTGTTAGCCACGTTTCTCTCCAGAAGAATAGACAACTTCTGCTCGTCAGTCGAGGATCCCAGAGCCATAGCGGTCGATGCCCTACTCCTAGATTGGTCGGGCATAGACGCTTACGCCCTTCCCCCATTCAAGCTTCTGGGGGAAGTGCTAAGAAAGTTCGTGGCCTCAAAGGGAACGAGATTGACTCTCATCGCCCCCTTTTGGCCCGCTCAAGATTGGTTCACAGAGGTACTGGAATGGATGGTGGACTTCCCCAGATCTCTTCCAAACAGGACAGATCTGCTCAGACAACCCCACTTCGAGAGGTTTTACAAAAACCTCCCCGCTCTCTCCCTGACTGCCTTTCGACTATCGAAAGACTCGTCAGAGCGAGAGGCTTTTCGTGAAAAGCTGCCAGCGCTATCGCTAGAGCCCGCAGGTCTTCAACCCTGCGGGTTTATCAGTCGAAGTGGGAAGTCTTTAGGAGATGGTGTAGATCAAAGAAGCTGTCCTCCTCCAATACCTCTGTGACCAACATTGCTGATTTCCTTCTTTTCCTTAGAGAGGAATCGAACTTAGCAGTATCCACCATCAAAGGATACAGGAGTATGTTATCCGCTGTTTTTAGGAATAGGGGCCTAAAAATAGCTGAGGATAAAGATCTGCATGATCTTATACGGTCTTTCGAGACTCCCAAGTCTAGAACTCCTCGCACTCCTAGCTGGAATCTTGATGTGGTTCTGAAATTCCTGACCTCGGACAAGTTTGAACCGCCTCACCTTGCCTCGTTTAGAGATATCACGAGGAAGTGTATTTTCCTTTTTGTCCCTCGCTACTGCCAAGAGAACGAGCGAACTCCACGCTCTAGATTCTCGTGTAGGCTTTAGAGGAGACTCTGCTATCTGTTCTTTCCAGACATTGTTTATGGCTAAGAACGAAAACCCTTCCAAGCCCTGGCCCAGAAGCTTTGAAGTGAAAGGACTTTCTAACCTGGTAGGGAAAGAGATAGATAGGTCTCTTTGCCCAGTCAGGGCACTTAAGTTTTACCTTCATAAGAAGAATCAGCTTAAGGGTTGTCAACAGAGTCTCTGGTGTGCGGTGAGGGACCCGAAGAGACCCATGTCCAAGAACGCTTTAGCTTTCTTTGTAAGAAGTGTGATAACAGAGGCTCATGATAAATGCCTAGATGACTCCTTCAGGCTGCTCAGAGTAAAGGCTCATGAGGTAAGAGCCGTTGCTACTTCATTGTCATTTCGTAGGAATGTCTATGAAGGACATCCTTGATGCAACTTACTGGAGATGCAACTCAGTCTTTGCGTCTCATTACCTGAAGGATGTCAGGGTAACGTACAAGAAATGTTTTTCTCTCGGTCCGTACGTATCTGCGGATTCGGTGCTGGGAAAGGGGGCTGATACTGATCCTTAATTATTAGTTGTGTTTTAATTTTGTGGTGTTGAGTTTTTAGGGTTGCTTGAAAGGATGTTGGGGATAACTCCTTTCAATCGTAGTACTAACCCGGGTGTTAGGATCAGGTGATCGGGATCGGTGTTGTGCTCCTTGATTTGCCATTAGGCAAGGTGTTTGTCATATAAGTGGATTAGCACCCGTTGACAAAATCCTTAGGCTCTGTGTAGTAAGTGGATAAGACCCCATTGATAGACCTACAAGAACTCTTAGCATGAGGTCACTACCTCGCTGAGGCTCTTGAGGCGAAGCAGGCTCCTGGGCAGTAGCCACAAAGTCTTCCGCCTAATCAGGTAGGAACCAAGGTTTTTTATTATTACCTACAACGTATGTTGTTTACCTGTCTATTTCAGTAGTTAGCCGTCTCTTACCCACCACTAAGGGTGCCAATCAGCTAAGTATATATCTGGCAGGGAAGTTGAATGTACAAAAATGATATTGTTATGTTACAATAAAGTTTTGTACATACTTTCCTGGCAGATATATACCATTAAATGGCCCTCCCAGCCTCCCCTCAGGAGAAAGGTGGAAGAGAAAATCTGATTAGAAAACAGGAATGGTTCCTAGCCCTGCCACCCAGCGGCAGGGCGGTAGATCACCTGACCTACCTGTAAGTGTGTGCCGCGAAATTTGAATTTCTGTCGGGACGACGGAGTCTATAGCTAAGTATATATCTGCCAGGTAAGTATGTACAAAACTTTATTGTAACATAACAATATCATTTTAACTAATAGATTTTTTTAAGTTAAAATGTCAAATACTAGCTCATTTAGTGTTCGTTTCTGTTCTGAGAGTTGTAAAACTAGGATGACGAGGTTTACTTCTGATTCTCATACTATTGTATTCAATGTAGAGGACAGGAATGTAGTAATGATATAATGCTTGCCCAGAGTGTCAAGATTGGCAGGATAAAAAATGGAAAACTTTGAAATCTCATCTAGATAAATGCAAAATGGATAGAAAGAAGAAGGGAGCCCTTAGGGCTGAGACTAAGTTAGTACAGATTCTGTTCCCTTGCCTATCTTAAGAGTATGATAAATCTTTTACTTCTCCTGCTCCTCCTCCTTCTCTCATACTCAGTCCTCCTACTTTACCACTGTCTCCTAAACCAGGTTCCCATGATTCTGCCCTACATGCCATTGCCAACCGTAAGTTTGGAGATGGCCACCCCACCAGTGCTACTAGACAAAGGTCCCTGTCCTGCTCCCCTGCACTGGGGAGAAGATATACCAGAGGTCCAAGGGAGGCTGGTGGGGTTTACCCATGGGCAGTCGCCCCTTCTGTCAAACCTGTTCATCCTCAGGTATTGACCAAACGCCACTAGAAAGGCATTCTAGTGCATCAGCTGTCATCAGATTCCGACTCCTCCAGCCCTGACAAGAAGCACCCTTAATATTATCCTGCTTTATCCCGACCCGTCAACAGACATTCAGGACCTAAAGCCTCTCTGCTTGCAGTTAAGAGATACAGAGAGAGCCCATAGTCTTCCTGTAGCTTTCAGGAGCAGTCCGCTTCCCCTCGTCATTGGTTTGGAGACAGTCCAGAGCGCCCAACCTCTCATAAGCACACGAAACACCAGACTGCCAACATACTTCAAGTGCCCTCCTTCTCCCAGCAAGCTTATGCTTTCAAGCATTCATTGCTAACTTCCGAGCTCCCTGCATTCACTTCCAAGCAACTGGTGCCCACTTCCAAGTGCCTTGAACCAGCTTCTGAACGTCTGATTCCTGCTTCTGAGCACCCACCAATTTTGTTTGAGAGCCCACCAACATCCTCCGGGCTCCCTACAATTTCTGCTCTTACGTCTTCTATTTCAGTGCAAGGGGATAACTCATTTGCTCCTCTTCAACAGCAGTTAGCAGAGCTTATGGGCTTCTTGAAGAAGACTACTGCAGTTCCTGAATCCATAAAGGTTAAAACCTTATCATCGATCTCATCAGAGGAAGAGGAGATTGCTCAGGAATCAACTCTTGCTTATTCCTCTCTGTTGAAGTTCCTGTTGGATACTTTCCTGAATCTCTTCGTTCCTGTTATGCCAACTTCCCCAGCTTCTGCTTTCCTGGTGAGGAAGCATTCTTCGGAAGGCACCAGGTTGCCTAAGTTAGTGCAGTCACCTCAGAATAAACGCGTGTTTAATTAACGGTTTTTTTATTTAACGCAAGCTAGAAAATATTTAATGTTTAAAAAATATGAAAATTTTTCTTTAACGTGAATTAGCGCCTGAGTGTTGTTTTCAAATCACTCGCGCATCAGCGCTGCAGACGACAGCCATTGACGTAAAGAAAGACATAGCACAGTATGTATTTATTGATAAAGCGGAAAACTTTATTTATTAATAAAGCGAATGATTTTGTTAATTTATCAATAAAGCCAAAGAAAAAAAATCGACACGAAACTAGAATCAGCTCCGTTCCAACATCGACATAATTGAGCGATGTCATGCTGCTGATGGCTACATATAATTACACATGTAACGAATAATATGCATCTTTTCCATGAATCTTTTAAAAAGTTATAGATTACTTCACTGTATCCAATAAAATTGTATGTATTCTCATATTATTGTGTTCTAAAATAATAACATAGTGGTCAATGTTTTGGTTTGAAAATCAGCTGATGGCAAATACGAGTTTATTTCTCCATATTTAACTCAGTTCTGTGCGAATTTTCTTGCTTTTAGTTAGCATAAACAAATAAGTATGTAGATACTCTACTTATGTGAGACAAGCTTATTTTTCGTCATGCGATGAACTTTTGTCAAAATATGGCTTAAATAAGTCTTGTTGTGAACTAAATTATTTTTTTCATTAACAGATTGCGTTGGGAGCATGTTTATTGCGTACAAAAAAAATTGTTTGATTCCGTTTGCTATTTTCACTTGATTTCATTATAATACAAGCTTTACATTATTTATCTTTTACTGGCATGGAAGCAAGAGTAAAATTTGTTGTTTCAAGCCCAGTAGTTTTGATTAAAATTATTTTCTCTCGATTTTATCTGCAGTTGTGTTTAATGGCATAACTTTACTGGAGTTTTATCCATGTTGCCGATGCACAATAACAGTCATTAGCAGCTTGAACAGTTTTCTCAGCTTTGGCTACAACTTGGTTTAAATTTAACAGCATATTTCCTTGCTGATCTTTGATCTATAGCAAATAAAGTTATTACATAAAAATATATCAGTCCTATTCTACATAACGTCGTTTATAATATAACTACAGTAATTGTTTACTGTCGTACAATGGTTGAAATACAAGCCAAATGGATGTTGCTGTTATCCAATTTGGTTGTACGTAGCAAAAAAGCACAGAGTTCCCCAAGTCCAGGAATGTAACCCCCTCATTACTGTTATTTCATGTGGGAAAAATATGTTTAAACAACACGTTTTTAATTAATGTGAGCTCTCCAGGAACGTAATCCTCACGTTCATTGAGAGGTGACTGTGTTTTAATCCTCATCCAAGAAAGTCCTTCGTGAAGTTCATGACTGGCTAGCTTCTAAGAGAAAGCAGGTCAAAGCTTCATTTGCTTTTCAGTCCAGTAAGCTGATGAAGATGAAGTATATGTTTCAAGCTACCACAGAAGCTCCTTCCTTGAGAGACTGCCTCCTTCCAAGGGGACTTCTCGGTGCAAAAATAATGTTTTCACCTTCTGAATTTGACCATCATGTCAAGAATATCTTTAAGGTGTTCGAGATTTTTAGTTTTCTTGATTGGGCTGTAGGAGCCCTGGCAAGAAAAATAGAGAACTATCCAACTCTCGCAGAAGGTAGCCTCTGATTAGTTGTTACTTGGGCGTACTGTCGTTTGCTGACAGGCCAGTAAGAGATGGCTCATTGGAGCTCTCCTCACTCTTTTCAGCGGGAATATTGAAAAAGAGGGAGCTCTGGTGCTCATGTACTTCTAAAGGGGTTTCTTCAACACAGAAATCTGCACTCCTTTTCGCTCCTTTGGACAAGGCATACCTCCTTCTGCAAGTAATTATCAAAGTGATCCTTTCAGGCTTGTAGAAGAAATCTACAACGGATCTCTTATCCCAGTCTACCAGACTTCCTAGAAACCCAGAAGTCTGACTCTATGATATTCATATATTTCTTAAATTCTGAAATACTGGTCAGTTGTTTCTTGGAATACTGTTATTCAGAAAACTGATCAAAGGTGACAAACTTCCAGTTGGTTAATAGTACTTACCTCCCACCAAAAGTAAGTCTATCCTATTGTTAAGACTGAGGGTTTGTTTTGTATATAAACAAATGACAAATTTTTAAACAATTTGTATTTTTCATAACTAACAAACCTGAGGTCTTAACATACAAAGACCCACCTCTAACCACCCTTTTAACAACTAACCTTGGTTGGAAGAATAACTAACAGGGTCACGAATTAAAGAGGGGTATGTGGGTGGCTCCACATGACTTATGACCAAGCATAGATGCCAGTAGTCCCTTGCGTACACAATTTTTTAACTTTACCGGTTGCCAGCTGGTGCTAAGTTATTTATCCTAATGTTAAGACCTCAGGTTTGTTGGTTATGAAAAATACAATTTCATACATTCAACTTACCTGTCAGATATATACATAGCTATCGACTCCGTCGATAGCTATGTATATATCTGCCAGGTAAGTATGTATGAAACTTTATTGTATTATAACAATATCATATTTATTAAAAATTTGTCATTTTTGACATCCAGTGTATAACTATTCCAGTCTTTCAATTTTATTATGGTCAAACAAAATTTTAAAATTTCAGCATTGCATGTGGGTGTCCTTTTTCCATTCCACCATCTCTTCCTCAAAACCTCTAGCTACCAATCTTGCTTTACATATCCTTTTCCCCCCTTTCATCTTTTCGGTTACTATCCACTTTGCAGATAAAGCCTTTTATCCAACATCATTTACCTCCTCATATACCTTGTTTTCTCACCAACTTTGAAGTTCTTTTCCTTTAGCTTCCATTACGCTTCCATTTTCAAATCCTAGCAACAACACCTCTTCATCTTCAATTTTTTTTACCTGACTATAATCCCTCAAGTTAACCCACCCCTTGTCACCTAACTGTGAGTCTTATACATTGTATGACTCTGCCCATGATTTGCTTGATCTTTTTCCTGCTAGACTTAAGATAGTCCATTGTTACTTGTCGTGTATCATAGTTTACAGCTGTAACTCTATTTCCCTTTTTGGATTTTGGTTCTCTTCTATTAACTCACTTTTCCCATCACCTTCCATTGTTTCCTCTACCACTTCTCTTTCTATATCCTCTGCTGCATCTGCATTTACTTTGATAAAATGTTTAGTAGATGTAGTGACATGAAGGTTAACACCTCTCCTTAATTAAAAATTGTATATGGAGACAACAGACAAAAATGAATTTTCACAAGCCTTAATTTTACACAGGATCCCACCTCTCATTCCTTGACTCATTATAAAGTTAAATTTATGAGTGTGAGAGACTCCTTGCTCTTCATGCCCAGTTGGAATTTTTATGGTTGTAGGCTTTTGCATTTATCAGTCATCAATCATTCCTTATGTACAGAAATGTATGAAAACTGAAGCAATAATTCCTGTAAGATATAATGAAAATCTCATTAATCCATTCCAGACACCCAAAAATATTTAAAAAATACATTTTATAGAGAATAACCATAGTTTTACAAACAGAAAACAATGAGAAATAAATATAAACAATTAATGAAATGGATAAATGAACATTTAACATCACTTTTACCTTTATTGAAGACTTGTTGACGTACGGAAGACAGTGAGGAGGGGAGAGGGAGGTTATTGTTTGGAAGGGGAATCCCTCTCCATAAGGACTTAGGGTATCAAGGCCCTATTTGGGGTTACCTCCCTTTTAATTTACTGACACTAGGACCAGCTGGAGAATCATTGTACCCCTGTTGCTCGTAATATCTGTCCAGAGACATTTGTTTCTGGCATCTCTCTAAGATTTCCTAAAATGGAATAAGGCATTGTCATTGAGCATGTTGCAGACACGGCTTGCAACAGCTTTGCTAGGGTGCTATTTCTCCACAAAACTTTGTAACCCTCCACTTTGCACATGTCCTTAATTACTGCAGAAGGCATGTTATCCTCTTTCTCCTCCTCCTCCTCTGATTCTTTATCTGCCATTTGTTGTTTCAGTTGAAGGTCTTGCAACTCTTCAGTGGTTAGCTCTTCCCTGTGGTTGTCCATCAACTCTTCCACAGCCATGAACTTCCCCAAAGGCACATTAGACTCCACATTAGGCTCAGGCTCAAATCCTTCAAAATCCCTCTCAAGGACACATTCTGGCCAGAATTTTCTCCAAGCAGAGTTCATCATCCTGGAAGTCACTTCCTGCCAAGCCTTATCTGTAAGGTTTATGTAATTGAGGATATTGAAGTGATTCCTCCAGAACTCTCTTTGGTGTACAGTTTTTTGAAACTTGAGTTGACCCTGCTGGTCCATGGGCTAGATGAGAGGAGTGGTATTAGGGGGCAAGAATGTCACTGTCATAAAATTCAACTCTTCCTAAATTAGTCTTCCAAGCCTGGAGGATGAGCAGGAGCATTGCCCGTTACCAGGAGGCTCTTGAGTGGCAATTGGTTTTCCAGGAGGCAGTACAGTACATATTTCTTCACATGGGCCAAACACTTCATTGACTCACTCTGAAAATTTTCCTTGTGACCCATGCCTTTTGTTAGCCTTCCACATCACACAATTTACTTTTGATAAAATTGTTTTTATTGAATACTTTGGGAGTTTCAGTGATGCACCAATAATGGCTTCACTTTGATATCCCTGCTATTAATTCCACAGAACAAAAGTTAGCTTGTCCCTCATAGGGTTGTGTCCTGGCAGTGCACTTTCTTTCTGCGTGATGTAGGTCCTCTTTGGCATTATTTTCCAAAAGAGTCCCATTTCATCACAATTCAAGATTATTGGGAGAGGAATCCTTCAGCCTCTGTGAATTTCCTGAATTCGTCAATGAATTCTTCTACCCAACATGTCCAAACATGCAGCCTCCTCATGCCTTACCACATTATGAATGCCAGTTCTCTTTTTAAATTTGTTGAACCAATCTCCGCTGGCCAGAATTCACTAACAGCAACATTTGTTCCAGACGTTTTCTTTGTGAGATCTGCATGCAAACAGCCTTGCCTTTTTACAAATTAGTGCCTCCGAAACACTATCTCCTGCTAACTTTTTTCCATTGATCCGCACCAACAACATCATCATCTTTGATTATTTGCAATCTGTATCGATAGCATATTTACCCCCTTTGCAACATCAGCTTCCTTGACAGGATGGCTGTTGATGTAGACTTCCTGAACATCCTGGTGAGATTGACCATGTGTACACTACTTTCAAACTTTGCTTCGAGTTCTTGAATTCAGTCATGTTTCTCGTTCAGTCGTGTTTCTCGTTTTCTTTATCGAATGGCTGGCACTCGGAACATTCTTTTGCCCCATGGTGGCATATTTAGTAGACGCACTTAATCACAAAAGCACAGAAACGATGGATTAGTATTAAATGTTTTGGATGATCGCATGGGTAAATGCTCACTGAACAAGAAAGGCAGACTGGGTCATGAATACTTGGGACGCTTGTGAGGCATGCTGTCAGGTGGACGAGTTTGGGACGGAGCATTTTCAACTGTACAATAACCAAGCAGATGTACAAAAACTAGGCCAAAATGTTGACAAAAACTGAATTATACAAAAACTAGGCACACGAAAACTAAGGTTTGACTGTTATATCTGTGATTTGTGTGCTTTAAAAATATTTACAAATTTGGACACATCTAGCACTGAAATCATGCACAGTGGATCCCTGTATTCGCAGGGGATGTGTACCAGACCCCCTATAAATAGCTAGAATCCACGAATACTTAGAACACCCCTCTAAAAAAGCTTATAACGGCCCATCTTGAAAGTTCAAATACCAAATGTATACTTAAAGTATCATCCTACATCAAATATACCTTAAGTTATTACACATTCTATTATGTACTGTATTAATCTTTGATCAAGGTCATCTTAAACATTGTAACTTTAAAATGGGCCACATCATACATATCTGACCATAAAGAGTGAAATTATTTGTGATTTATTTCAGAGACAGAATAATATGAGAGATAATAACTCCTTATGAAATCAAAAGATTGAAAGGAACCTCAATGGTCAACTCTTCTCCACCTTGCCATACATATATACTTTTTCAGAGAGAGAGAGAGAGAGAGAGAGAGAGAGAGAGAGAGAGAGAGAGAGAGAGAGAGCTGAACTAAGGATCTATTTGCCTTTTCTATCCATTTCTCATTCTACCCTTTGGCAGAGAGAAAAAGGATAAATTAAGGAATAAGTACATGAGCTGATCAGGTGTTAGGAACAATTTTTCCAGGGAGAGAGGGCTGAACTAAGTTCATATGTATTTGTTTTATCTGTCCATTTCTCATTCTACCCTTTGGCAGAAAGAGAGAGAAATTAAGGAAAAAGTAGAAATAAGTTGATCAGGCATTGGCAACAATTTTGGACCTGTGGTCACTTTCTTTCAAGTAATGTGACATGTCTGACAGGCCCACTTTCACTGCTACAAGACAAAAGACGGGTGAATTCTATTCTTTCACGTTTTAATATAAGTTACTCTAAAAATGTATTAATATTGTAATAAGTGAATTATTATTATTACATATTATTATTGTTACTTATTATGTATTAGGTAATCATTTATTTATCATACAAAACATAGAGAGAGAGACAGACAGAGGCAGACAACTATTATTTTTTATTTAATGTTATTTATAATTATATATTAAACTAAGTAATATTTGGAAATTAAATCCTTTTTCTATCATAAAAAATTTATTTAATCATGAAAATAACATTAAAATACACTATTTAATTATAATTAATATTTCTCAACAAAAAAGTCTGCGAATTGCCAAATTTACCGCAAATAATTTATAGATAGGCTCGACAGAAAAATCCGCAAATTTTGAGACCGCGAATACAGGCGGTTGACTGTGTTATTAACCACCGAAAATTGCATATAAGGATTGTTGTAGAGAGTATGCTGTATATTAATCCAGTGTTAATGCTTTTTTATATAATTTTGTTTCTAAGAATTTCTGAACTTTGTTTGTTTTCAGTTAACACATTGTAGATCAAGTATACCTATTGCACATTCTTTCAGGTAGCTAGTGGAGAAGTATGGCAGGTAGAGGGATTGTTGTCTGTTGCACAACAGATGTCATCCAATTTGACTGTGGTTGTATACAGCCTCGATTTACCTTCCACTGAACTTGAACAGGTATGGTATTATTAGGATATTAAAATTAGAGATACTTTAATTTGAAAGAATTTAATTTCCTTCTTGTTTTGCAGTAGATTCTCAAATAAGTTTAAATATCAGGTGAATACTGAAAATTTTATTCATAATTTGATAAAGATGTGTGTAAAATTTGAAGTGCCTGTCTGCTAACCATACAAGTGCTCTAATTCCTTGTTAATAGTATGAGTAAAACTATTTCCATATGAGAGTTGTGCCTCACTTCTCTCTTACTTAAAGCTTTGTTTCTCAATTGCTTACAGATGTACATGAGCAGTAATTGCTGTTCATCTAACTTGATATTTGTTCTTATTTTTTAGTATTCACTTTAACTGATAATTCTTTAAAAGTGTATTTGGTTTTTGGTTCCTTTGTCATCATCATAGTGATTAACATTGTTGGTTTTTCTCTTTTTTTGATTATATACATGAAAGTATTTCTTTCCACTTTTTTATCCTGTGCAGAATTGCCGTAACTCTTTTAATGGTTGTGTTCTCTTGTATTTATTAAGTGGTCTATTCTGTACGGCTAGATCTTCACTTGAACTGCATTGTAAATAAATGTTGTCTAAGGTAGAAATTAGTACTATAGGATTGTTGGATGGTTTCTGTACAAATGATGATACAAGCATCAAATTTGGCTCAAGTGTCCTCCAAGGTATACTAATCAAATCTGCCTGTTTGGCCAATTGAAAATCCAAGATGGCCACCAAAATAACCACTTAAGGTAGATGTTTTGCTTAGAAATATTTGTATTTGTCTGATTTGCATGATCTAAGAGTGGATTCCCATGTTTTGAAAAGCCTGCTAAACTATATTTTCCTGTTTAAAAAGAACTCTGACCACCAAGATGTTTGTCTTTCTTTACCTAAGTTTTGTCCTGGCTAGTACATTTTCAAAGTTATGCATACAGTGCTGCTGCTTCTCGATCTGCTACTGTTCACATATGCAGCTGCAGAGTGATGTGCAGGGAAGCTCTGCTTGATAGCACTTGCATCTTCCTTTGCAAACTTTCTTACAGGAGCACTTTGTCAATTCTTGACAGTTTGCTGCAATTGGTGTTAGTGTTGTCCAATGTATCTGCCATGCTTCTCCTTTCTGTGTCCACCCCCATTCAGCTGGACTGCTCATGTGTGGATTACAGTGGGTTGCCTGACCCCAGATGATCCCAGTCTGGTAGGCTGCATGCTTTGCATGTTCTCTGAGGGCTGCCTGTGTTGGTGGAATTGAGTTGTACGGCCTCTGCTTGCGGGCAAACAGATCTAGTCTTGCTTCATCCACACCAGTGGCTGCGCTTGATCTGTTGTACATTAGGACAATGAATCTTTCCAGCCTCTGCATGTCAAGATCACGAATCAATGTTGGATGCTGGCTGAGGTTGATGAATGTTTCAGTAATATCATCAAATACATTCCAAGTCTGCCTTGCAGATTTCTTCACTTTTCCATGGAAGGCAGACAATGTCACATCCAGTGAATGCGTAAAAGTAGGGGATCCCTCTAGCTTTCTCAAGCCCAATTGCAGACACTACCTCATGGACTGGAATCCATCTTATATGGGCTCCTTGGCCAAAGGCAATCCACATTTCCAGAAGACCTAGTTTCTGGAAGGATGGCAGTACAGATATTGCTATGACTAGCACATCTGTGTCATTAGCCTTGATGATTATAGACTTGCTCCCATCAGTCGTTGCATCCCTAGCGTGAATAAATATTCGACTGTCAGCTTCTTCATGACAACATGGGGACACAGCATCCAGAGACTTCACTGTGTTGTTAATGACATCCTCTCCTTTTGTGATGATGACTGTGTTGTCGTTTCTGCTTCACACATCTTTGCGGCCAAGAAGTGAAACAGTTCAGTCTTGTTGCTGGGGTCACGAAGGAAGCTTTGCCAGTTTCCTGGTGTCTTGCTTGTTCCTGTCACTTTTTCTGATTCCTTTCCCCCTTTTTGACATAGTCTCTGATTTCAGACTTGATTTCTTGTATACATCAAAGACTATGTCCACCCGCTTGTACCGAGCACCATAGGATTCCACCTTTGGGATGATGTCTTCTTTGGCACAGTCATTAAATGTCTTTGAAGTACGTGGAGGTGAGGCATTGATAAGTGCTGAGCCGTCAGTGATGATTGTATCTCCTTTTGGTTCTCCCACTGGGACATTCACTTGCGCTTCAAGAATTTCAACCAGCTGTCACTGAGAGATGCAGGGTATGACTGATTCTCATGCTTGAAGAATTTGTGCTAGTCACACTGTCCTTCCTTGTATTTGGCAAAGCATTTGTACTGTAGAAGTTGTGATGTAGCAAAGTCTGATTTCGTCGCTCCATGATGGAGTTGGGGCTTGATGTCTGCACCATGTTCGATCATGCATACAAACTGAAGCAGTGATGGTGGCACAGCCTGTTCCAAGTCTTTGTCATGAAAATAGCTGCTGAAGTTCGACTTCTGATGGAGTGTCTTGTCTTATTATCCCAGCACCTTTTGCTAGATGGATCGCTTCACCATAACGGGATGCTTCTGATAGGATTGAACCTACATCAGTTTCAACAGCCAACAGAACTTCTCGTCCTTGGCAATTAGCTTGCAGCTATGGAATGTGCAAAAGCAGCTGATCCTTGAGTCGAGTAGGATGAACATCAGGAGACTCAACACCAAGCTGTTCCAGCCTCTGCTTGTAAAGCTTGGTCAAATCAGCAAGCTTGAAAATCAGTGGCCTCTCACTGCCATTTTTCATTTCACAGATGTAGGTGACTAGTTCAGAGAAAGCAATTGGATATGCATCCTTCCAGTGTTCCTGTGCTTTTTCTTGCTCCCGCACCTTTAGGTATGCCTGTTCTCGATTATACAATGCCACCAAACAGCCAGGGTGATATTTCAATTCTTGGGCTACAACATCTCCTGCACTTAGTTTGGCAAGAAGTTTTTAAATATGCAACTGACCTGTCAGTTATATACAATCAGCTATGTATATAACTGCTAGGTAAGTATATTTAAAAATTTATTTTATAATAAAAATGTCATTTTTAAATATGCAACTGACCTGTCAGTTATATACATAGCTGATTGTATATAACTGCCAGGTAAGTATATTTAAAAATTTATTTTATAATAAAAATGTTGTTTTGTATCACTGAGTGTTTTGGCACATTCATTTATTCTCCTATTACTTCCATTGTCATTGCTTCTCTAAGCTCCCCTCCTTCAGTTTCGCAGAAGAAGCATTCTTTTGTTTTAGTTTCTTGGAGCTTTCATGGAGTCTTACTTCTACTGCCCTCATCACTAGTACCTACATGACTTGCTCTTTTTTCAGCTGAGTGTAACTTTGTGTTGTTGAACAGAAACCTGCAACTCTCATGATATTGTGCCTTATTTTTTTCTCAATGTTTCCTCTATCCCAGAACCTTTGCAGGGTCTAGCTTGATTGGTAGCGCATTGAGTGAGTGAAACAGAGGAATATTCTTTGCCAGGTTCGTATATCCATCATCCCCTCTCCTTGCAGGATTGGCCTGGGGAGATTTTAGATCTTCTTTCTTAACCTCCTGACATAGGCAACACTTGGTCCAGTCTGTTTTCCATGATCACCCAGTAGAGTTCGCATCCATGATTATGATGACGTTCAGGGTCGAGGGTCTATCTTTTTACCACCCTGTACATATAATAGGCCTCTTATGTCTTGTAATATACAATAGGCACTTTCCTGTATGGGATACAACTAGGTTCTTGCACTGTGCCATACACCTAGTCCAATCATTCATCCAGTGTCATAAGTCCTGTGCAATCTGTACACCATCCAGATAACTAAAACCCTGTTATCCTTGGTTCGACTCTCCCGCGCAGGCATGTCCTGTCCATTCAGGTTGGCTAACTGATTTGGGGTTAATTAGTTAGCATTTTGGGATACCAGTAGGTTGCTGCAGTATGATGCCAACATAAATTTCCAACTTAGCTGACACTGAACCCCATGCTGAGTTTCACAGCAGTGATGTCACCAATGCCTTGGTAGTTCTTGACAATCACTCCTTTAATAGTGCCTTAATGATGTTATAAACTAGAAAATATAAATCAGCAGGCTTTAAAGCATAGGAATCCACACTTAGATCATGCAATTTGGACAACTACAAATATTTCTAAGCAAAACATCAACTTCGGGTGGTTAATTTGGTGGTCCTCTTGAAAAATGGCCGCCAGTTTGGATTTTCAATTGGCCAATCAGGCAGATTTGATTAGTATCCCTTGGAGAACAATGGTGCTAAATTTGATGCTTGTATCATCATTTGCACAATTCTTCTAAAAAATTACTCTTATCTGCCCCACTATATCTCATGGGTAATGCGGTCCAGGGTTGGAGTAATTGTAATTGAAAAGGAAATTACAGTGGACCCCCTGTATTCGCGTTCTCTGGATTCACAGATTTCTCTCGGGAATGTTTCCCCGCGTTATTCGTGGAAAATTTGCATATTCGCAGTATTTTTCTATGAGAAACATCCACAAATTCCTTTTTTTTTTTTTTTTTTTTTTTTTACTTAAAATATACTTTTTGTGATAAAACTTTAAAAAACCAAGTACAAAAATTTTTAGTGGGTTTTTCTTGAGTTTTAACTAACGAAATAGGCTGTTTTCAGCATTTTTATAGGGGTTCCAAGTATTCGCAGGTTTTAACTATTCACGGCGGTGGGGTCTGGTACGCATCCCCCGCGAATACGGGGGGACCACTGTATGGTAAGTACAGGCAGTCCCCGAGTTACGACGGGTTCGGGTTACAACAAATATGACACCAAAAATGCGAAATAATCAATATGTGAAAGTTTTTTTTTTTAATGAAAAATGCAATAAGAATGCAGTTTACATAGTTTTCAATGCACCCAAAGCATTAAAGCTAAGGTTTTCTTAGGATTTTTTATGATGTTCCGGCTTACAACGATTTTCGGCTTATGACGTGTCTCAAGAACGGAACCCCTGGCGTACAGTCCCCGGGTTACGACAGGTTCGGCTTACGACGTTCTGAGGTTAAGGCGCTTTTCAATTATATTCATCAGAAATTATTTCCAGGGTTATGACGCATGTTCCAGGGTTACCCAAAGCATTAAAAGTAAGGTTTTCTTACGATTTTTTATGATGTTCCAGCTTACGATGATTTTCGGCTTACAACGCGTCTCAAGAACGGAACCCCTGTCGTAACACGGGGACTGCCTGTATTTGTTAGCACTAGATAGGAAACATTTGGACTATGACCTTGAGTTCTGGTTACCTTACTGTAGGATGGAGAAAGCAACCCATCACTCCTAATGGAGCCCAATCCTTACCACTTGAATATTATAATTAAAATCAAATTAAAAATTATATCCTCCTATTATTAATTAAATTACAATTAGTACTCATTTCATATGACATCTGGTTATCTATCACTTACACTTCTAGAAATAAATGTAACCCTATTAACTCGATTTCCTTGCCTCAATACACTATTTCCTGTGCCAAAGATTGGTGTTTACTCTCGCACCAAAATCAGTTGTAATTGTAATTGAATTTGTTATGTAATGTAATTGCTTTTTCCAAATGTAATTCTAATGGGAACCACCACTTTGACTTATTATATGTACATTTTTTATTTTTCAAGATATAGATTTCTAGATTTTTTCATGTTCCAATGTAACTAGTACTTATCGTAGTTTAGGAAAAGAGTTGGAAGGGGTAGGTGAGATAGTGAATGGGATGTGGGAGGATGGTAGTGAGGGAGATGGTAATGGTAGTCTGACTGGAAGTGGTCTGGGAGAAGTGGATGGCGGTGTAACTGAGAGTATGTATGAGGGCCCTCAAACAAGATCCAGGGGGCCTGCATCCAAGCGTCCATGGGTGTTGCAGAAGGCTATTTAGTGTGGGTGTTGTGAGTGTAAGGAGATGTTGTCAAATAGAACCGTGGAGGAAATATGGAGGAGTTATGGAGTTCCATTTGACACGTCTGTGTGTGAGAGAGAGAGAGAGAGAGGAGAGAGATGAGAGAAGAGAGAGACGAGAGAGGGAGAGAGAGAGAGGAGGAGAATTGACTGAGAGATGGATGAGAGGAGACTGAGAGACCGAGAGAGAGAGAGAGGGTGTAATTGCTGTATGGACAGTTAACGACTGAATTGGCTGTTGGTGAGTTCTGGGTTGTCTGCTGGTGCAGCTGGAGTTAGCTGTTAGAGTTCTGTGTCTGTAGTCAGTCTTTGGTCAGTCCTTGGTGAGAGCTGGTGATGATTAGTAGTGTTAGCAGTGGTCTGTGGAAAGTGTGGAGGGCATTGAAAGTCATTTGGGTAGTGTGTTATTGGGTTGTTGCTGATTGTTGTTGGGTTTGATATTAGTTGCTTAGAGTTGTTGTGCCTGTGTTGGATTTGTTGTGCTTGTGAGTTTCTGTTGAATTATGTGTGAGTTGTTATAGTTGAGGGTTGTTGTTGGGAGCTGTTGTGGTTTCTTGGTGTGGTTGTGAGTTGTTGAGGGTTGTTGTTAGTGAGCTGTTGGGATTCCTTGGTGTTGTTGGTGGGTGTGTGTGTTGCCTTTTTGAGTTGTTGTTTGTATATTAGTGATTGTTTGTGCAGTCGTCTTTTGTTGTTGAGTTGAGTTGTGGTTGTGTTCCTTGTCTGTTGTTGAGTTGTGGGGTTGTAGTCCTGGGTTGTGGGGTTGTGTGGTTGACCAGCGGACAGCACAGCATAGCCTGGAGTATCTGGAAGTAAGTAAGTACAAGTGTTTGTGTTTTTTTTTGTTCGGTGTGTAGGTATAGGTCAATTGTCCTGCGTGTATTCTGTAGTGTAATGAGGAAAGTGTGACTGAAGGTGAGTTTGGTAGCTGGATTGATTAAATTTATGTTGGGGGGGGGGATTTGCCAACTTGTTTTTTAAGCTTCTGATCCCGCTACAACTCCACCTACATCACCAGCAAGCTGCATTATCTGGCTCTGTTACCAGGCAGATTCACTAAATTCCACAAATAACAAATATAAATATGTATACTATAACAAATGTAAGTGTATACAAAAATCCATATCAAGAACAAGTCAGGTAACATGATACCCACCTGGGGACCAGTGAATCTTCAAATTGTTACAAAATGGCAAATGTTGGCATCCGAATATACAGCACGTCTGCTGTGGGTTGAAGCACACTTTGAACTAATGCTGCACACCTCAAGAACCTGCCTAACACTGATTTTCCTCCCCTTGGTTGTTCCCATACGCTTCCGTACAAGAACAGTGCAACAGTCTTGGAATGGGGATGCTGACCTACATGGTCCACTCACCTGGGGAAGGTAAGAGGAGATGCCATACCCAATCTTCTGCTATAGAGTCCTTGGCTTCTAAGAAGACTGTAGCATGTCTTCGGGACAGCCCAGGGAATGCTCTCCCAGGGATGACCCCCATCCATATTCGCATGAATGGGATTACCCTCCCAGACCTGTATGGCCATCGTCACCATGGGCTGACAACCACCCTTGGCCATTCTTACCTGCCGGGGCTTAGGCCTCAGCAGGTACAGTTAGGGTGCTAGGTATCTCTTGCCTGTCCTCCACCTCCTCGGAGTGGTCCGCGAACTGGGGACCAGACAGGCCTAGGGTTCGGGACCAGAAATGTTCACATTCCCATCCCTTCCTGGGCGTGGAAGCATAAGTTCCGGATTCGGTCCGTGGACAAGAACCATCAGATGCTCGAATGGTTGAGATTACCAGGGGACTCTGGCAGAATTTTCAGAGATCGTCTTGTTTGATGAGCAGTTTAATAAATTGAGTAAGAGACTGTGATTTTCTTGACTGACTGTTTGTCAGTCATCAAAGCTTTACGGGAATCCCAAAAGGAACCCAAAGTCTCAATGGACTTGACATGGTTGCAACTTGGACCAGGTGAATTCTCTGTATGAGGAGGACATTTCACTTTGCAAGACACTTCCTCAGCCTCCCACTTGCCAGAGGAATACTACTTCTTTATATCCGAAAGTCCTTTACCTTACCAAACAGGTTGACCTGAACCTGGTTCCCTTGTGCCCAGGTTCATTGCTGGACTGCCTCCATGTAGAGGGAGTTTCCCTGTCACAGTAGGATGCAGCGGCATTGGAATCGACTGCCATGGCTGCATTGTAAATGATGACCTGGAAAGATCTTTGGTCCCTTGCAGTGGCAAAGATCACTTCTTCCACTTTGGGCTCTTGTAATTCTGAAGAGGAAACTACATTCAGGAGGCTAATGTTGTCTGGAGGTAGAGGCATCTCCTACTAACCCACCAAAAAACTAACCTGTAGGCAAACCTGGTGCTCAAGAAGAGTCTTGCTAGGAAGTACCATGATTGAGGCTCTGTCTTGACTCAGGTCACCAGCTTTGTTGGTTTCGAGTTAGCATTGGCACTCAGGAATGGACTGGTACTGGGTTCTGCTTCCCTCTTCCTTAGAGGAGAAGTGGATGCTGTGTTGGACAGGCGAAGGATTGAAATAACAGTCCCCATTTTTACCAGGCAGTGGTCAAGACCTCCAGAGTGGAAACCTTCGGAGTTACAGAGTGCAAACTGAGTTACCACCACCCCTCATCAACATTCTGCTCCGTTTGCAGGCATACAGTCGACCCTCAGGATTCGCTGGAGATAAGGACGACAGCCCCCCATGAATAGCTAAAATCTGAAAATACTTGACACTGCTGTAAAAATGCTTATACGTACTACAGTTATTCCTCAATTCATGAACGTAATTCATTTGATGACGCAGTTTGTGACCTGAATAAATTTTTCTCATTTAAATATACAGGCAGTTCCTGGTTATCAGTGGCCTCGGTTATTGGCGATCCCGTTTTATGGGGCTTGTTTAGTGCTGAAATGTAACGATTTCTGGCTATTGGCACCAGTAAGCACTGAAAATCGCTGATTTTTGGTTGTCGGTGATTTTCACTTATCATCTTGCCTAAGGTGTACAGTGGCAAAGAGAGGATGTGAGTAAGTGACTGGCCTCCTTCCTTTTCTCTTTTACCTTTCCTCTCTCACAGAAGAGAGGCAAGGGGCCAGCTGTCACATGCTGGTCAGGTGTGTCGTGCAGGTGAACCAACATAACTGAGTACCCTATCTATAATCTAGAGTAGATTATTAGGTGCAAGTCCTCCCCCTTTCTCTAGCAAGGACAGAGGGGGGCCAACAATAAAACAAACCTGTTGGTTATATGAGCCTTTTATTGTCTCAGACTATCGATTTATCCAAGCCTTTTTGAATCAGTGACACAAACTCATTAATTCTAAAGGCCCAGAAGTCTGACAGTCGAACATCCCACATGTTCAACAGAACAAAGGCATGGGACTCCTTCTTCTGTTCTTCAAGACCAGGAACAGAAGCCCCAGTGTACAGAACTACCAGTCGGTTCAAAGATTTACTCGGATTCCACCCACCAAGAGTAAGTCTCCTTATGTAAAGACTGAAGATTTGTATTTGTGTAGGAACAAACTACAAAATTTATAAGTACGCAATTTGTATTTTTCCCAACATACATGCCTTAAGGTCTTTATATTTATGGTCTACCTCAGCCACCCCTTATTCTGATACCTCGGGCGAGAGGGAAAGTGAGTGCGTATCAGTGGGTGGGCAGAGCTGCTGCCCTTACCATCAGTAGTTAACTACATTGTTTATAAGTTAAACGGCCGTTCCCAGCTTGTGCTACAAGTAATATCCTTATGTAAAGACCTCCTGGTTTGTATGTTAGAAAAAAGACAAATTACTTGAAAGATTTGTAGTATTATACCAAGAAAATAAATTTAGACAATTGAAATAAATACTAAGGCAAAAGCTTAAACACTTCTAAAGTACTGTTGACAACCCCAAAGACATATGAAACAGGGAGGAAAATTGTAGTTACTTCCTTTTGATGTGTTAGAGGCCTCATACGTAAACAGTTCATAAAAGCTGCTCAGCTGCTTGTGTTTAAGAGCCTGGCCTACAGTATGCAGTACAGTAATAATGTCCAAATGGTGGCTTAATAGGATGGATGGGTTTATAATGAAACTGATATTTTTGGTGAACAAAAGTGAAATACAAATGCATGAACATTTTTTTTGAAGTTTTTGTAAAAATGATTACCCCCCACACATCTTGCTGATTATCGGTACGTATTGTAGTATATTTTGCCGAGTTACAGCTAAACTAAATGTATGAATGTTAAACTTTTCTTAGAATATGTCTGTAATTCTTCACTGTATATAGAGATATTTGTTTTTCAGTTGGAGAATACCTGCAATACATCATGTGCGATGGTTAAATTTGACTTTGGTGCTTATCCATCTCATGTGAGAGATTTTAGGCTCAAGGCTTATCGGCCAATTATCATACAGGTAAGACTGGGAAGGTTTTTAGTTGTATTTGAAGAATTAAGAATAAGAAAATGAAATTTATGATGCATGAATAGGCAAAGCGTTTATTCTTTTCAAGCCAAATCATAATAAATTTTACAATGAATAAAAGGAATTGAAAGGAATTTTTAGTACCATACTGAGGCATAGCATCAAATTCAATTCCAAATCTGTATTTGTGTAACAAAGTCTAAAATTTTAGCTTTTGTGCAAGCTTTTTGCTTGAAGTATAGATCCATTATTGTTAGATTGGCCTCAGTGACATGATTGGTATGGTCTTGGACTGCCACCTCGGTGGCCGCGAGTTTGATTCTCGAGCATTCCACTGAGGGGTTAGAGATGTGTATTTCTGGTAATAGAAGTTCACCCTCGACGTGGTTTGGAAGTCACGTAAAGCTGTTGGTCCTGTTGCTGAATAACCACTGGTTCCATGCAATGTAAAAACAACATACAAACAAACATTATTGTTAGGTATAAGTATGGTTAAAATGGATTAATCAAGTTTTTCTGATGGAGATAAATGTGAAATTCATTTAAATCACATAAAAACTATTAAAAACAAGATTTCATGTAGGTAGTACATTATAAGTTTGAAAGTAACAATTACCATTTTGTTTTTAAAGATGGATTGTATGTTGAAATTAAGTAATCCATGCTATCATGTTATGTTGTTTTCATCTTCTACCAAAAAAGGAAATCATTAAAATATATGGTTAAAAAGTTAGATTATTGGGCATATTTTTTTAAGTATAACTTACCAAGTAAACATAGCTAAGAATTTCTAAGTACCTGTAGCTAAGATTTTAAAATTGTAGTAGCAATTCTTTTGTTTTTTTGTATGTTGGTACCTCCGCTTATTACAGGGGGAATAGGGATATAGCAAAGCAAACTAGCTCAATTTATTTCTACCACTATTGATGAAGGTTGTCGTGAGTAGCTCTTGAAAATTTGGATCATTGTTTACTGGTTGTTCAGGATATCGGTGAAGTTCCATAGTATATTCTTTTGGTATTCACTATTGGGTGTTGTTTATTTAGTCAGGCGTCGGGAAGACTTTGTGACTTTAACTGATGATGTCTGACTCAGGAGTGACTGGTATTTGGTACTGTAACAAAGATTGTAGGAACCAGTTGACTTCTGCTAGGTACGACGCACACATGGTATGTACTAAGTGTAAGGGTGAGAGTTGCTTTCCAGAACTAAGATGTTCTGAATGTGTAGGCTGGGATGAGAAGCAATGGAAGTTTTTGGCTCCTCCTTTATCCAAGGTGGAGAGAGATAGGCTATGTAAAGCGACTGCTGGACACGAAAGGTCGTTAGCTAGTCAGGAGTCTTTAAAATCATTGTCTGATGTACCTATTATTTCTGTTTCATCTCCAAAACCCAGTGTTTCTTCTGTCCCACCTAATACTTTACCCAGCTCCCATGTTTTCGAACCCAGTTCCATTGCCAGTCTTGAAGCAAGGTTCGAGCGTAAGTTCACATTATTAACTAATTCATTACCTCAGTACGTGTTCTTGTCGAACGAGACTAAATTGCAGTGTTGTGGGGGAGCTGGCTGTCCATCCCTCCTATTCTCCCAGGCGAGGTCCCTGACATACTTCCCCACACCTGGGAGAAGTTATACCGCAGGTCCGGGGAAGGTTGGTTGGGTCTCCCCACAGGCAGTTGGCCCCTCACTCGCACCTGTTGGTGTCTCCCAGGTTGCAAAAGAGTTAAAAAGAAAGCCATTGGAAAGGTGTCCTGGATTGTGCACATTGCCTTTCGTCCAGCTCGGATGAGTCTAGTCCTGCGAAATGGTGTTTTTGGCATGACAGTAAGAAGTCTAGACTGTTGAAAAAGTCTGTGGCTGTAGTATCTTGCATTCCTCAGGTGCCTGCTAAGAAGGCTAATGAAGTTAAGCCTTCATGCAGTTTCTGGGACAGACCAGAGACTTTTCTTTAAAGGATCTCCGGATCGTCGTAAATGCTCGGGTTTGGTGCATGACTTACCACCAGTTTTGACATCGCTTCAGCAAGCAGTTTCAGTGGGTATTTAGCCCCTTGAGTGCCCAGTTCCTCTTACTTCTTTGGCCCCCATGCTCCAGTGTTGAATGAGAACACAGTGTCTCCTTTAGTAATTCCCAATCGCCTTTATTCCGAGCATTTGGTATCTGACAGACATGTTTCCATGTGCGAGTACTTCAGGGTTCCGCAATGGCACCATAGCGTCCATTAGCGCAAGAGCTCCCCTTGGCGCAGAAGCACCCATTGGCGCTGGAATTCTCTAATTCTGTTGAGCGCCCATTGATGCAAGAGCTCCCTTAGGTGCAGGGGCGCCCATTGGTGCCGGAACTCACTCTATCTGTTGAGCTTCCTTAGGAGCAGGATTTTCTTTTTGTGCCCATTGGTGCACGGACTCCCTTCGGTACAGGAGCACCCACGGATGCATCAGCTCCCATCTGTTGTTGAGCCACCAACTTCTGTCAAGCCCCCACTGGCTTATGAATGCACTTTGGCACCTGGATGTCCATTGGCGTCTAGGCTTCCTCTGCCGTCAGATCGCCCTTCGGCGCAGGAATTTTGTACATGAACTTTCCTGTCAGACATATACTTAGCTTACGTCTCTGACGTCACGACAGAATTCAAAACTCGCGGCTAACGCGACAGGTAGGTCAGGTGATCTACCTTACCCGCCGCTGGGAGGCGGGTGTAAGAACCATCATACCTTTCTTGCCAGATTTTTTCTGTCGTCGGTGTCGACCACACCTGTTGTCGGTACCTCTTGACAGTTGGATTCTTTTCTCGTTTTCGCCCTGGATTGTTTCTACGGACTTTTGGTGAAGTACCCGATCTTTTGGCCTGGCATTCGCGATTTGTGGACAGTTATTGGACTTTTCTTTGGATTTTTCTTGGATTCATGATGTCTGATGTTGATACTAAGAAAACTGCTATGTTTAGAGTTTGTTGTATGACTGAGTGTAAGGTGAGGCTACCGAAAGCTGCGGTAGACCCTCACACGGTATGTTTGAAGTGTAGAGGGAATGAATGCACCTTTAATAACCCTTGTAATGAATGTGAAAAGCTGAATGAGGATGAATGGAAGTCTTTGTCTTCCTACTTGAGGAAGCTTGAAAAGGATAAAGTTAGGAAAGCTTCTTCCAGGAGCAGTAGTAGATCTCGTATTAGCGAGTTGGATGTAGATAATCCTATTTTAGAAGTAGCTCCTTTGTCAGTTTCAGCTCCTGCTCCCTGCACCGAAGCCGAAGATGCGCCTTCGGAAGTGGCCTCAATGAAAGCCACCATTCGCAGTATGGAGAGGAAAATCAAGCAACTAGAAGGTAAGAGTGATTCCAATAGTGATTTGTGCAGTGAACCCAGTGCAGTGGAGGGTGCGTCTGATCGGCTCCCTAATGCTTCCAGGCCTAGACCTCTTCCAGACTCCCAGTCCCAGTGGAGGAGGAAAGTCGAAAGCCGCAGGAAGGTTAGGGAGCATCCCCCAACGGTCAGGCGTCCCCCCTCGGTAGCTCCTGTTGATCGTTCCCAGGCTACCTTGGATCGCTCCAAGAGAGAAATTTTGCGCCAGTGCTTCTCGTCTTCGCCTTCGCCTTCTCCTAAAAGAGGATGGAGCTCTTCGGAAGCCTCGCGCCTTCGAGAGAGCCTGGAACGCTCCCTGCGCCCGCCCTTCCAGCCCTGAAGTTTTTTCGGAAGAGCCTGAGGTGGAAGCGAAGAAGCGTAAGAGATCTCAGGAGTATCGTTCTCCGAGCGGAGATCGAGCCTCGTCTCCTGTTCACGAGTTTGTGAATTCTCCTGCAAGGGTGTTGGCTAACCTTCAGGCGCAAATTTCGGCTCTGGCTGGCTCTCTTTGCGTGTCTTCTCGTCGTAGGAAGGACGTCTCGCTTCCTGTAAGAAGTCCAGGCTCCCCTCTCCTGACTCTCACTATTCGACGGAAGCGGTGCGCTCACCTGTGCGTTCGGATGCTCGCAGGAGGCTTTCTGCTTCGGACAAGATCACATCTGCGTCTAAGCGACATTCGCCTGACAGACAAGTTTCTCCTTCGGACAAGGAGCAAACTGCGCGTAGGAGATCCTCACCCTACAGACGCTCTTCTTGAGACAGGATCGCTCCCCTTGACAGGCGCCAAGAGCCTAGTAGGCACTACTCACCTCGTAGCCGCATCCTCGTCTCGCCTCCACTCTCCGGTTGACAAGCGCCCTAAATCGGACAGGCGCCCTTCGCTGGACAGGCGTCAAGAGCTTGGTAGGCGCGTTTCGCCTGGCAGGCGCTCTTCTCCCGACTTTTACTCGCCTCGAGTCAGGCGCCGAGAGCCTAGCAGGCACTTTTCCCCTGGTAGGCGCTCACCTAGTAGGCGCTCGTCGCCAGAGATTCTCTCGCCTCGGTTCAGGCGCCAAGAGCCTGGTAGGCGACTTTTCGTTTTTTTATGGCAGGCGCCGTTCGCCTGGTAGCCGCTCTCCTTTGGATAAGGCGCCCAAGGAGCCTGATAGAAGTTCTTCTTCAAACAGGCGCTCTGGCACCTGACTGCCGCCTGACTCCTATTAGGCCTTCAAGAATCTGGGAAACGCACTCCTCCAGACAAGAAGGATGTTGCAAGTAGACACTTGCCTGAAGCATTGTCTCCAAGACGTATACGTCTAACTTCCTCTAGAGACTCCTTTAAGAATAGTCGCGCCTCTAAGGATCAGGAGGGCTCTTCAGCTCAGGAGGAACAGGACCCCTCAGAAGAAGAAGGACCAAAAGACGCCTCAGTTTCCTCCTATAAGAGACTAACAGAGTTACTCCTGCAAGAGTTTGGAGATATCCTTTCTCCTGTGGCTCCCCCTTCTCCTCTTTCGTTATTCTCCACTTCAAAGACGTCGAAGGTTTCGTCTTGTGTAAGGATGAACCTACTGTTTCCATGAAGAAGGCGCTGAGAGGTTTTGGGGAATGGCTCCTTTCTAAGGAAGAGAAGGGAAGACGGTTTTTTTTTCTCCGTCCTAAACTGACCGGCAGATTGGGATTCTGGTACGAATCGGGAGAACCTTTAGGCCTCGCTCTCCCTTCGTCTGCGGACTCGGACTTCTCTTCATTAGTGGATTCTGCTCGTCGTTCCGCCCTCTTGTCCGCCAAGACTACGTTGGGGAATGAACGAACTTGACCACTTACTGAAGGGGAATGTTCCGAGTCTGGAAGTTTTCAACTTCCTTGATTGGTCTTTGGGTGTGGCTAATAAGACCCAGACCCCAGATGCTCTGTCTCCTGAAGATCTTAACTGTGTCCTCACTTGCATGGATAAAGCAGTGAGAGACGGATCGAGTGAAGTCTCCTCACTGTTTGGAGCTGGAGTGCTTAAGAAACGGTCGGTCTACTGTTCGTTTCTCACGAAGGCAGTGTCTCATGCGCAAAGGGCCTCGCTCTTGTATGCTCAACTCTCTCCTCTTCTGTTCCCCAAGAAAATTATCCAAGATGTCTCGAGTGCCCTTTCAGCTAAGGCTACTCAGGACATGTTAGCCCAGGCCGGCCAGGAAAACCGAAAACTCGCTCTGTCTTCCAACCCAAGACCAAGAAAGAGACTCCTCTGAGACAGGAGCCCTTTCGAGGAGGACCCGCTGTCAGAGGTTCTGCAACCAGAGGGACTAGACCTTTTAAGAGAGGTAAAACTTCTCTAATTCAGTCAGAGGGAAGAAAATAGCGGTCAAGGACTCCAGACATCAGTGGGTACCAGACTACTGAAAACATTGCCGACGTCTGGGCCCACAAAGGGGCAGACAATTGGTCCCTATCGATTGTCAGCAAAGGATACCTCATTCCCTTCTCGTCAAGACCACCATTGACGACAACTCCGAGGGAGTTGGTAGCCAAGTACAAGGACCCCATCATGAATCAAAGCCCTTTCTCTAGCAGTAGATCTCATGCTAGAGAAGGAGGCTATAGAACTAGTGAAAGATCCCCGCTCTGCGGGCTTTTACAACAGACTTTTCCTAGTTCCGAAGAACTCAGGAGGATGGAGACCGGTGTTGGATGTAAGCGCCCTGAACGTCTTTGTGGAAAAGAGGAAGTTCGCCATGGAGACAACTTCCTCAGTGTTAGCGGCTCTTTGTCCAGGGGACTGGTTGGTGTCTCTAGACCTTCAGGACGCTTACTTTCATGTGCCGATCCATCCTTCTTCACGGAAGTATCTACGATTCATGATGGGAGGAAACATCTTCCAATTCAAGGCCTTGTGCTTCGGCCTATCAACTGCACCCCAAGTTTTCACGGGGTTAATGAAAAACGTGGCGCAGTGGCTACATTTGGAGGGAGTGTGAGGATGTCGCTTTATCTCGACGACTGGCTTAATCAGAGCAGAGTCTCAAGAAAGATGTCTGGAGGACCTTCAAAGACCCTTACAATGGCAAGTTCGCTGGGACTTCTGGTGAACTTCCAGAAGTCTCAATTAATCCCCAGTCAAGAGAGGATCTATCTGGGGATTCGGATAGCTTCTCTGGCTTTTCGGGCTTTTCCGTCGCCAGAGAGGATAGCTCGTTGCTACGAGAAAATAACGACCTTCCTAGAGAAAGATGCATGCACAGCGAGGGAGTGGATGAGTCTGCTGGGGACACTCTCCTCGCTGGAGCAATTCGTTTCTCTAGGAAGGTTGCATCTCAGGCCTCTACAGTTCTTCCTATACCAGAACTGGAGGCGTCTCTCCCTAGATCTGGAGTTCTCCTTCAAGATCTAAAGGGAAATCAAGAGAGACCTTCGGTGGTGGAACAACCCACTTCGATTTGTGGAAGGAATGTCTCTCTACATGCCGAACCCCAGCCATGTGTTGTTTTCCGACGCATCGGAGGCAGGTTGGGGAGCGACGCTCGGGACAAGAGAAGTGTCAGGCACCTGGAAGGGGGATCAGGTGTCCTGGCACATCAACAAGAAAGAGTTGATGGCAGTCTGGATGGCATTGAAAGCCTTCGAACCCCACGTCCGAAATGCAGTAGTGCAGGTCAATTCGGACAACACAACAGCCTTGGCGTACATCAAAAAAACAGGGGGGGACGCATTCCTCTCCCTGTACGAAAACAGCAAGGGATCTTCTGCTGTGGTCTCAAACAAGGAAGATCAGTCTTCTCACCAGATTCGTACAGGGAGAAAGGAACGTCAGGGCCGATCTCCAGAGCAGGAAGAATCAACTCCTGCCTTCCGAGTGGACCCTCCACTCAGAAGTATGCCAAGACCTGTGGAGAAGATGGGGCAGACCTCACATCGATCTCTTTTGCAACAGCAAAGAACGCAAGAATCGAACTTTACTGCTCCCCCGATCTCAGACCCAGGAGCAGTATCAGTGGATGCGTTTTCTCCTAGATTGGACAGGGCTAGACGTCTACGCCTTTCCCCCCTTCAAAGTACTAGGACAAACCCTCAAGAAATTTTGCTATCTCGGAGAGGACAAGAATGACGCTAGTAGCTCCGTTCTGGCCCGCCCAAGATTGGTTCACAGAGGTACTGGAATGGTTGGTGGACTTTCAAGAGCACTTCCACAAAGACAAGATTTGCTCAAACAACCCCACTTCGACAGGTATCACAGAAACCTCCCCGCTCTCAATCTGACTGGCTTTCGACTGTCAAAAGTCTTGTCAGAGCGAAGGGGTTTTCGACAAAAGCTGCTAAGGCTATCGCCTCAGCTAGAAGACCTTCGACCCTTAAAGTCTACCAGTCGAAGTGGGACGTCTTTCGCCGTTGGTGCAGGAACCAGAAGTTTTCCTCTTCCAGTACCTCTGTGACTCAGATAGCAGATTTCCTAGTTTTCCTCAGAGAAAAATGCGGTTTGGCAGTATCTACTATCAAAGGATACCGAAGCATGCTGGCTGCGGTGTTCAGACATAGGAATTTAGATCTTCGAATAACAAAGATCTTCATGATCTATTAAGATCTTTTGAATCTTCCAAGAAAACCTCGAGCGAAGTTCCAAGTTGGAATCTGGATGTGGTTCTTCGTTTCCTGAGGTCCGCTAGGTTTGAACCACCACATTTAGCCTCCTTCAAAGATCTCACGAGGAAAGCTCTCTTTCTCATGGCTTTAGCATCAGCTAAAAGGGTTAGTGAGATTCATGCCCTAGAAGGAAGGTTAGGTTTCAAAGGAGATTCCGTGGTTTGTTCCTTCCTTCCTTCGTTTTTGGCAAAAAATGAGAACCCCTCAAATCCGTGGCCAAGGAACTTTGAGGTTCGTGGTTTATCTGCCATAGTAGGGAAGAACCTGAAAGAACTCTTTGCCCTGTTAGGAGTTTAAAATACTACCTTCAGAAGAAGAAAACCCTTAAGGGCATTGAGGATAGACTATGGTGTCTGTAAAGGACCCCAGCAGACCATTGTCGAAAAATGCGCTGTCTTTCTTCATTAGAAGTGTGGTGAAAGAAGCACATAAAGCTTGTAATGAGGAACATTTCAAGATCCTAAAAGTCAAGGCTCATGAAGTAAGAGCAATTGCCACTTCCTTGGCCTTTAAGAAGAATATGTCTCTTCAGAATCTGATGAAAACTACATTCTGGGAGATGTAATTCAGTATTCGCCAACCACTACTAAAAGACGTCAGTATTACGTATGACGAGTGCTTCGCGTTAGGCCCGTTACGTATCGGCGGATTCGGTGCTGGGGCAGGGAGCTGGAACATATCCTTAGTAGTTTTCCCTTGTTTTTTTTGTGGTAATTGAGTTTCATATGGTTGTATGAAAAATGATGCAGGTAGGCATCTTTTTTTCGTTTCGTAATGCTAATAACGTTAGTTTGGTTAGGTGATCGGATTTGGTTGAAGCTCCCTGCGTTGGAGTGGACAGGTTCTGTCATAAAAGAGGGCGAACCCCGGCCCCATTGACCATGATCCGACTTGGATTCTACTAAGTAAGCGGATATCAAGTCCCGTTAGTAGACCCAAAGAGTCTTTTCAGCTGTAGGTCACGCCCTCGTTGTAGCTCTTATGGCTATGCAGACTAATAGACAGTATCTATGAAGTCTTCAGCCTAAACAGGTAAGAACCAAGGTTATTTTTATCCTACAACAGTGTTTGTTTACCTTTTCTTTGTTATTTCTGTCTTGTACCCTCCACCAAGGGTGTCAATCAGCTAAGTATATGTCTGACAGGAAAGTTCATGTACAAAATGATATTGTTATTTTACAATAAAGTTTTGTACATACTTACCTGGCAGACATATACGATTGATGGCCCGCCCAGCCTCCCCTCAGGAGACAGGTATAAGAGAGAAAAAATCTGGCAAGAAAGGTATGATGGTTCTTACACCTGCCTCCCAGCGGCGGGTAAGGTAGATCACCTGACCTACCTGTCACGTTAGCGCGAGTTTTGAATTCTGTCGTGACGTCAGAGACGTAAGCTAAGTATATGTCTGCCAGGTAAGTATGTACAAAACTTTATTGTAAAATAACAATATCATTTCGCAGTATGGAGAGGAAAATTAAAGCAACTAGAAGGTAAGAGTGATTCCAATAGTGATTTGTGCAGTGAACCCAGTGCAGTGGAGGGTGCGTCTGATCGGCTCCCTAATGCTTCCGGCAGGCCTAGACCTCTTCCAGACTCCCAGTCCAGTGGAGGAGGAAAGTCGAAAGCCGCAGGAAGGTTAGGGAGCATCTCCCCAACGGTCAGGCGTCCCCTCGGTAGCTCCTGTTGATCGTTCCCAGGCTACCTTGGATCGCTCCAAGAGAGAAATTTTGCGCCAGTGCTTCTCGTCTTCGCCTTCGCCTTCTCCTAAAAGAGGATGGAGCTCTTCGGAAGCCTCGCGCCTTCGAAGAGAGCCTGGAACGCTCCCTGCGGCCCGCCCTTCCAGCCCTGAAGTTTTTTCGGAAGAGCCTGAGGTGGAAGCGAAGATGCGTAAGAGATCTCAGGAGTATCGTTCCCCGAGCGGAGATCGAGCCTCGTCTCCTGTTCACGAGTTTGTGAATTCTCCTGCATGGGTGTTGGCTAACCTTCAGGCGCAAATTTCGGCTCTGGCTGGCTCTCTTTGCGTGTCTTCTCGTCGTAGGAAGGACGTCTCGCTTCCTGTAAAGAAGTCCAGGCTCCCGCCCTCTCCCTTGACTCTCGCTATTCGACGGAAGCGGCGCGCTCACCTGTGCGTTCGGATTCTCGCAGGAGGCTTTCTGCTTCGGACAAGATCACATCCGCGTCTAAGCGACATTCGCCTGACAGACAAGTTTCTCCTTCGGACAAGGAGCAAACTGCGCGTAGGAGATCCTCACCCTACAGACGCTCTTCTCGAGACAGGATCGCTCCCCTTGACAGGCGCCAAGAGCCTAGTAGGCACTACTCACCTCGTAGCCGCTCCTCGTCTCGCCTCCACTCTCGTTGACAAGCGCCCTAAATCGGACAGGCGCCCTTCGCTGGACAGGCGTCAAGAGCTTGTTAGGCGCGTTTCGCCTGGCAGGCGCTCTTCTCCCGACTTTTACTCGCCTCGAGTCAGGCGCCGAGAGCCTAGCAGGCGCTTCTCCCCTGGTAGGCGCTCACCTAGTAGGCGCTCGTCGCCAGAGATTCTCTCGCCTCGGTTCAGGCGCCAAGCAAGCCTGGTAGGCGCTTTTCGTATGGCAGGCGCCGTTCGCCTGGTAGCCGCTCTCCTTTGGATAGGCGCCAAGAGCCTGATAGAAGTTCTTCTTCAAACAGGCGCTCTGCACCTGACTACCGCCTGACTCCTATTAGGCTTCAAGAATCTGGGAAACGCACTCCTCCAGACAAGAAGGATGTTGCAAGTAGACACTTGCCTGAAGCATTGTCTCCAAGACGTATACGTCTAACTTCCTCTAGAGACTCCTTTAAGAATAGTCGCGCCTCTAAGGATCAGGAGGGCTCTTCAGCTCAGGAGGAACAGGACCCCTCAGAAGAAGAAGGACCAAAAGACGCCTCAGTTTCCTCCTATAAGAGACTAACAGAGTTACTCCTGCAAGAGTTTGGAGATATCCTTTCTCCTGTGGCTCCCCCTTCTCCTCTTTCGTTATTCTCCACTTCGAAGACGTCGAAGGTTTCGTCTTGTGTAAGGATGAAACCTACTGTTCCATGAAGAAGGCGCTGAGAGGTTTTGGGGAATGGCTCCTTTCTAAGGAAGAGAAAGGGAAGACGGTTTTTTCTTTCCCTCCGTCTAAACTGACCGGCAGATTGGGATTCTGGTACGAATCGGGAGAACCTTTAGGCCTCGCTCCCTTCGTCTGCGGACTCGGACTTCTCTTCATTAGTGGATTCTGCTCGTCGTTCCGCCCTCTTGTCCGCCAAGACTACGTGGGAATGAACGAACTTGACCACTTACTGAAGGGAATGTTCCGAGTCCTGGAAGTTTTCAAAACTTCCTTGATTGGTCTTTGGGTGTTCTGGCTAATAAGACCCAGACCCCAGATGCTCTGTCTCCTGAAGATCTTAACTGTGTCCTCACTTGCATGGATAAAGCAGTGAGAGACGGATCGAGTGAAGTCTCCTCACTGGTTTGGAGCTGGAGTGCTTAAGAAACGGTCGGTCTAAGATTCGTTTCGTTTCTCACGAAGGCAGTGTCTCATGCGCAAAGGGCCTCGCTCTTGTATGCTCAACTCTCTCCTCTTCTGTTCCCAAGAAAATTATCCAAGATGTCTCGAGTGCCCTTTCAGCTAAGGCTACTCAGGACATGTTAGCCCAGGCGGCCAGGAAACCTCGCTCTGTCTTCCAACCCAAGACCAAGAAAGAGACTCCTCTGAGACAGGAGCCCTTTCGAGGAGGACCCGCTGTCAGAGGTTTTCTGCAACCCAGAGGGACTAGACCTTTTAAGAGAGGTAAAACCTTCTCTAAGTCAGTCAGAGGGAAGAAATAGCGGTCAAGGACTCCAGACATCAGTGGGTACCAGACTACTGAAATTTGCCGACGTCTGGGCCCACAAAGGGGCAGACAATGGTCCCTATCGATTGTCAGCAAAGGATAACCTCATTCCCTTCTCGTCAAGACCACCATTGACGACAACTCCGAGGGAGTTGGTAGCCAAGTACAAGGACCCATCATGAATCAAGCCCTTTCTCTAGCAGTAGATCTCATGCTAGAGAAGGAGGCTATAGAACTAGTGAAAGATCCCCGCTCTGCGGGCTTTTACAACAGACTTTTCCTAGTTCCGAAGAACTCAGGAGGATGGAGACCGGTGTTGGATGTAAGCGCCCTGAACGTCTTTGTGGAAAAGAGGAAGTTCGCCATGGAGACAACTTCCTCAGTGTTAGCGGCTCTTCGTCCAGGGGACTGGATGGTGTCTCTAGACCTTCAGGACGCTTACTTTCATGTGCCGATTCATCCTTCTTCACGGAAGTATCTACGATTCATGATGGGAGGAAACATCTTCCAATTCAAGGCCTTGTGCTTCGGCCTATCAACTGCACCCCAAGTTTTCACGGGGTTAATGAAAAACGTGGCGCAGTGGCTACATTTGGAGGGAGTGAGGGTGTCGCTTTATCTCGACGACTGGCTAATCAGAGCAGAGTCTCAAGAAAGATGTCTGGAGGACCTTCAAAAGACCCTTACATTGGCAAGTTTGCTGGGACTTCTGGTGAACTTCCAGAAGTCTCAATTAATCCCCAGTCAAGAGAGGATCTATCTGGGGATTCGGATAGCTTCTCTGGCTTTTCGGGCTTTTCCGTCGCCAGAGAGGATAGCTCGTTGCTACGAGAAAATAACGACCTTCCTAGAGAAAGATGCATGCACAGCGAGGGAGTGGATGAGTCTGCTGGGGACACTCTCCTCGCTGGAGCAATTCGTTTCTCTAGGAAGGTTGCATCTCAGGCCTCTACAGTTCTTCCTATACCAGAACTGGAGGCGTCTCTCCCTAGATCTGGAGTTCTCCTTCAAGATCTCAAGGGAAATCAAGAGAGACCTTCGGTGGTGGAACAACCCACTTCGATTTGTGGAAGGAATGTCTCTCTACATGCCGAACCCCAGCCATGTGTTGTTTTCCGACGCATCGGAGGCAGGTTGGGGAGCGACGCTCGGGACAAGAGAAGTGTCAGGCACCTGGAAGGGGGATCAGGTGTCCTGGCACATCAACAAGAAAGAGTTGATGGCAGTCTGGATGGCATTGAAAGCCTTCGAACCCCACGTCCGAAATGCAGTAGTGCAGGTCAATTCGGACAACACAACAGCCTTGGCGTACATCAAAAAACAGGGGGGGACGCACTCCTTCTCCCTGTACGAAACAGCAAGGGATCTTCTGCTGTGGTCTCAAACAAGGAAGATCAGTCTTCTCACCAGATTCGTAAGGGAGAAAGGAACGTCAGGGCCGATCTCCTGAGCAGGAAGAATCAACTCCTGCCTTCCGAGTGGACCCTCCACTCAGAAGTATGCCAAGACCACCTGTGGAGAAGATGGGGCAGACCTCACATCGATCTCTTTGCAACAGCAAAGAACGCAAGAATCGAACTTTACTGCTCCCCCGATCTCAGACCCAGGAGCAGTATCAGTGGATGCGTTTCTCCTAGATTGGACAGGGCTAGACGTCTACGCCTTTCCCCCCTTGCAAAAGTTACTAGGAACAAACCCAAAACCCTTCAAGAAATTTGCTATCTCGGGAGAGGACAAGAATGACGCTTAGTAGCTCCGTTCTGGCCCGCCCAAGATTGGTTCACAGAGAGGTACTGGAATGGTTAGTGGACTTTCCAAGAGCACTTCCACAAAGACAAGATTTGCTCAAACAACCCCACTTCGACAGGTATCACAGAAACCTCCCCACTCTCAATCTGACTGGCTTTCGACTGTCAAAAGTCTTGTCAGAGCGAAGGGGTTTTCGACAAAAGCTGCTAAGGCTATCGCCTCAGCTAGAAGACCTTCGACCCTTAAAGTCTACCAGTCGAAGTGGGACGTCTTTCGCCGTTGGTGCAGGAACCAGAAGTTTTCCTCTTCCAGTACCTCTGTGACTCAGATAGCAGATTTCCTAGTTTTCCTCAGAGAAAAATGCGGTTTGGCAGTATCTACCTATCAAAGGATACCGAAGCATGCTGGCTGCGGTGTTCAGACATAGGAATTTAGATCTTTCGAATAAACAAAGATCTTCATGATCTATTAAGATCTTTTGAATCTTCCAAGAAAACCTCGAGCGAAGTTGCCAAGTTGGAATCTGGATGTGGGTTCTTCGTTTCCTGAGGTCCGCTAGGTTTGAACCACCACATTTAGCCTCCTTCAAAGATCTCACGAGGAAAGCTCTTTCTCTCATGGCTTTAGCATCAGCTAAAAGGGTTAGTGAGATTCATGCCCTAGAAGGAAGGGTAGGTTTCAAGGAGATTCCGTGGTTTGTTCCTTCCTTCCTTCGTTTTTTGGCAAAAAATGAGAACCCCTCAAATCCGTGGCCAAGGAACTTTGAGGTTCGTGGTTTATCTGCCATAGTAGGGGAAGAACCTGAAAGAACTCTTTGCCCTGTTAGGAGTTTAAAATACTACCTTCAGAAGAAGAAAACCCTTAAGGGCATTGAGGATAGACTATGGTGCTCTGTAAAGGACCCCAGCAGACCATTGTCGAAAAATGCGCTGTCTTTCTTCATTAGAAGTGTGGTGAAAGAAGCACATAAAGCTTGTAATGAGGAACATTTCAAGATCCTAAAGTCAAGGCTCATGAAGTAAGAGCAATTGCCACTTCCTTGGCCTTTAAGAAGAATATGTCTCTTCAGAATCTGATGAAAACTACAATTTCTGGGAGATGTAATTCAGTATTCGCCAACCACTACCTAAAAGACGTCAGTATTACGTATGACGAGTGCTTCGCGTTAGGCCCGTACGTATCGGCGGATTCGGTGCTGGGGTAGGGATCTGGAACATATCCTTAGTAGTTTTTTTTTTCCCTTGTTTTTTTTTGGTAATTGAGTTCATATGGTTTTGTATGAAAAATGATGCAGGTAGGCATCTTTTTTCGTTTCGTAATGCTAATAACGTTAGTTTGGTTAGGTGATCGGATTTGGTTTGAAGCTCCCTGCTTTGGTAGTGGACAGGTTCTGTCATAGAAGAGGGCGAACCCCCATTGACATGATCCGACTTGGATTCTACTAAGTAAGCGGATATCAAGTCCCGTTAGTAGACCCAAAGAGTCTTTTCAGCTGTAGGTCACGCCCTCGCTGTAGCTCTTATGGCTATGCAGACTAATAGACAGTATCTATGAAGTCTTCAGCCTAAACAGGTAAGAACCAAGGTTATTTTTATCCTACAACAGGTGTTGTTTACCTTTTCTTTGTTATTTTCTGTCTTGTACCCTCCACCAAGGGTGTCAATCAGCTAAGTATACTGTATGTCTGACAGGAAAGTTCATGTACAAAAATGATATTGTTATTTTACAATAAAGTTTTGTACATACTTACCTGGCAGACATATACGATTGATGGCCCGCCCAGCCTCCCCTCAGGAGACAGGTATAAGAGAGAAAAAATCTGGCAAGAAAGGTATGATGGTTCTTACACCCGCCTCCCAGCGGCGGGTAAGGTAGATCACCTGACCTACCTGTCGCGTTAGCCGCGAGTTTTGAATTCTGTCGTGACGTCAGAGACGTAAGCTAAGTATATGTCTGCCAGGTAAGTATGTACAAAACTTTATTGTAAAATAACAATATCATTTTTCCTTGACACCCGAGCTCCCCTTGGCACATGTTCTTGCTCATATTGAGGTACATTGTACAGAGCCAGTTCCTGTTTTTCCCTCGACTAGTCCTGCTCTGCCTCCTGCTTGAGAAGTAGATCCTCTCCTGTTTACTGTTTCTTCTGAGGAAGAAGGAGGAAGGAATTGAAACAGGATTCTAAACCCCCAACAGCTTTTGATTCACTTTTGAGGATTTTCCTTAAAAGTTATCCTGGTTTTTTCAAACCAGCTATCCCGAAATCGCCTGGATCTTTGTTGGACTCAGCTCCTTCAGAAACTTTGAAGATAACTTCTCTGGTTCTTTCAATTTCGTCCAAGAAGGCTTTGAATGAAGTTGGAGGCTAGTTGCCTTGTAAGAGAGTGCAAGGGAAAGCTGTTTTTTCTTTTCCATCTTCCTTCCTTAATAAGAGAAGACACTCATATTATGAAACTGGAGAATCTTATCATCTCTTTTGGAAGAGCAGCTTTTGCTGCAGCAAAAACTATGTTCTCTTCTGCCGAAATGGATCATCTTCATTGTAACCTTTTTAAGTTATTCGAAGTAATTAGCTTCATGGATTCATGGATTATGCTGTAGGCACCTTTGGGAAAAAGATTTGGGAGGCGTCTTCGATATCCTCAGACACTTCCTCTGATTTTCTAGCAGTCTTCTCTTGCCTCGATAGAGGTATGAGAGATAGTTCACAAGAACTTGCTTTTACTTTTGCTATGTTTGTGCTTAAGTAGCTAGAGTTATAGCGTTCCTTTACCACGAAAGGAGTTAAGACTCAAAAGTAAGCCCACAAGATTTTGTAAGCAGAATTGCTTCTGATTTACAAAAGAAATCGACTCATGATTTGCTTACACAGTCATCATAAATTTCAAGTGATTTGACGCAGTTCAGCAAGGTCTCTTTTCCATTGCAATGTTTGCCCTTTTGTTGGGGTAAATCTAGACCCTCTTCCAAGAGAGAAAAGGTGCTTTTCACACCAAAGACAATTAAGGGATTTTGACGAAGGAAAAATCTATTTCTGGGTGATTGGCTCGTGTCGCCCTATGAAAGGATCCTTAATATCATTCTTTCTAGGTAAAATTAATCTAAAATTACCAGAGAAAAACAAAATTAAGAAAATGTCAGTAAAACTGACTCGCTCACTCTTAAAAAGAAGTGTCGGTATGGTAATAGGGGCGAGTGGGGAACACTACCACGAGACAATCACCAATTAGAACTTCCAATCAGAATCCCCCCAAGAGAGAGCTGATACCAACGGGCGATGCAGTCGCTACTACTACTACTAGAGGACGCCACGGACAGCAGCGCCCCTAGCGGACATCCTTAATTAAAAACATCTTGTCCTGCAAGGGGGGGAAAACAATAAAGGGGGGGTTTCATAGGGCGACACGAGCCAATCACCCAGAAATAGATTTTTCCTTCGTCAAAATCCCTTTTCTGGGCTCAGCTCGTGTCGGCCTATGAAAGAGTACCAGAGAAACAGACAAGATGGAAAAAAAAGGAACAAATGAAAAGCAGTGTAAAATGATGGATATAATATAAGTAAATCAATTACAGCATACAAACTAAGCACTTAAACTAACTTATACTAAACAGTAAAATAACAGAACGTTAGTAATCTTAAAGTACTTAAAAGGTAATTATAGTAAATTACAGTGATGCATGTAATATAAACTAAAAGGGATTTACTTGAAAATATTTACAAAATATACAAACACATTGTGTCCTACCCTAGCATAAAAATAAGGGTAGGTACACTGAAGTACATCATTAGTACAATTGTGGTAAAATATACAAACACATTGTGTCCTACCCTAGCATAAAAATAAGGGTAGGTACACTGAAGTACACTATCAGTACAAGTGTGGATGTCCCTAGCAAAAAAATAAGGGACAATCCACTATATGATTCAGCGGCTAAGGCTAGGATATCCGAGTAGCATGGCGATAGGGTGAGGCATGTTGGATGCTGTAGGTAGAAAGGAGACCTGGATCTATACTACGACTACTATACAGTATCAGGGAAACAATGTTTCCCGCTGCTACTGCTGAAAACTTTAAAGATTCCAAGGACTTTAGATAATGGCGTTTAAAGACTGTCGGGGATTTCCATCCAGTATACTTTTTAAGATCCTCAAAGTTCATATGTTGAAAATAATTAATTGAGGTGGCTACTCCCCTGATATCATGTGCTTTTGGAAATGACTCAGGATTGGCTTGTTTAATGAAGTAAAGGATTTGTTGCCTAATACCTTTTACTGACAAAGTACCACCTTTTTCTCTCATGAAGAGAGCACCTGAGGATCTTGAAGAAGTACGAGATAGAAAGGCTCTAAGAGTTGATACTGGGCAGAGAGAAGGATCCTGGGGAAGTGGGATAACTTTCCAAGGGGCCCACCTTGCAAGAGGATCCTCATTTTTGGCTAAAAAGCTACGATCCGGAGCAAGTAGAACTTCTCCTGATGGGAGAATTCCACATGACCCGCATTCCCTGGATAGAGCCGACAGTTCTGAAATTCTAGCTCCTGAGGCTAAGCTTAATAAGAATAATGTCTTCCTCAGGAGCATTATGAATGTACAAGATGAGTTGTCAGTATCTGAAGCTAGTTTGAGGACATCATTTAAGAACCATGAAACTGTAGTAGGCCTTTGGGAAGGTCTAAGTCTAGCACAGGCTTTAGGGATAGACGTAAAATAAGATTCAGTCAGATCTATCTGAAAACCTACTTGAAAGATTTTCTTCAAAGCCGATTTATGAGTGGTAATAGTGCTAGCTGCTAACCTTTTTCAAACAAGGATCTGAAAAAGGATATAGCCAGATTAACTGTCATGGTTGTAGTGTTCGATTCTTTCAAGAAAGATGCTAATTTTTTAACAGCTGAGTCATATTGCCTAATGGTTGACTCTCTCTTATCTGATTCTAGGAAGAGAATATTCTGTGGTATCAATATTAGCATTCTTTATTAGCCGCAAACTTCATGAAGTCCATAAAGTTAGGGTCTGGAGAATTCCTGAGGAAGCGAACACAGTCCTCATTTGTACTGATTGTGATAGCTTGGGATTGGGGATCCGTTGAGGTCGGAGGCCCAATTCCAGAAGAAGAGGATACCAGTTGCTCTTGGGCAGTCCGGTGCAATCAGAGCTACTATCCCTTTGAAAGACCTTAGTTTGTTCTTAGGACTTTCAAGAGAAGATTCACTGGAGGAAAAACATAAATTCTCCTCCACTGATTCCAGTCCAACGACAGGGCGTCCGTGGCCATAAGCCAGAGGGTCCAGGTTGGGGGCCACATAGCAAGGGAGCTTGTGGTTCGCTTTGTGAGGCGAAGAGATCCACTTGGAGACCTGGGACTCTCAGGCTTATCCACTGGAATGACCTGTCGTCTAGAGACCATTCTGATTCCAGAGGAACTACCTGGACAGGGCGTCTGCTATCACATTTCTTACTCCTGCCAGGTGAGTGGCAGACAGATGCCATTTGTGTTTGTTTGCTAAGGCAAAGATGGCTATCATGACATGATTCACATGCTTGGATTTGGACCCTCCTCTGTTGATGCAATGAACTACCACTGCACTGTCCAAAACTAGCCTTAGATGAGACTTCTTCGGGGGAAGCAGTCTCTTCAAGGTAAGAAATATTGCCATTGCTTCCAGAACGTTTATGTGGAGCTGGCGAAATTGAACTGACCAAGTCCCCTGAACCTGTTTGAACTGGAGTATCCCCCCCACCCGGACAGGGAGGCGTTCCGTGTGAATGGTTAACACTGGAAGGGGATATTGAAGGGGTACCTTCTTGGCTAAGTTCTTTACTTTTGACCAAGGACGGAGTTGATTGCGGAGGATCTGTGGGATTACTGACAACTTGTCTCGAGATTTGGTGTTTGCTCTTGATCGCCAAATTCGATTTAAATCTTTCAGCCTTGCTTTCAGGAGGATATCTGTTACCGAAGCAAACTGAAGGGACCCTAGGGATTCCTACTCCTGGTTTCTCCTTGATGTTTTGTTTGCATTTGAGAAATTGCCTGACAGATTTTGCTATTTCCTTCCGTTTGGCCACTGGAATTGACAGATTGTGGGAAGACAAATCCCATTGGATTCCTAGCCACTGAAAACGAGACTCCGGGGTAAGTCTGGATTTCGTTTTGTTTATCTGGAACCCCAGATGTTCCAGAAAGTGAACTACCTTTTTGGTGGCTTTGAGACATTCCTCGACTGTTGGTGCCCAGATCAACCAATCGTCGAGGTATGCTGCTACCATGATTCCCTGAGCTCTCAATTGTTGTACAACCACTTCTGCTATTTTTGTGAATACCCTGGGGCTACATTCAGACCGAAGGGCATCACTTTGAATGAGAATGTTTGATTTCCTAGCCTGAATCCTAGGAATGGGCGGAAGTGCCTGGCTATAGGGATATGATAGTATGCGTCTGTAAGATCGATGGAGCATGTGACGGCTCCACGCGGAAGTAAGGTCCTTACTTGCGAGAGGGTAAGCATCTTGAACTTGTCGCAACGAATGAAAGAGTTTAGCTTTGACAAGTCTAAGATTACCCTTCTTTTTGTTGAGCCTTTCCTTTTGCACGCTGAAATAAGCGACCTTGAAATTTTAGATGCTTGACTCTCGCAATAGCTCCTTTCTGAAGGAGTTCTTCCGCGTAATCTGTCAATTCCTCTGATGGTATCTGGTGGAATGATTTGATTGGAGGAGGCTCTTTTATCCAACTCCAACCCAATCCTTTGGACACTATGCTCTGTGCCCAATTGCTGAACCCCCACCTGTGGCGGAAGAGGAACAGCCTCCCTCCTACCTGGGGAGCCTCATTGTTGATGGGCGGGTTGACCACCACGCCCTCCTCTGAACTGCCTGCTCCTTGTTGCCCTTCCTGCGCCACGCTGACGAAAGTAACCTCTCGCCCTACCTCTTGGTTGTTTGTAACCTTGAGCCTCATATGAAGGGTTGAAGGCCGGCGAGATTGCGTAGGAGGTGGACGGCTGTGATTGAGGGGACAACAGGAGGATGGGCTGGTTCTGCTTCGAACTAGCAGGTTGTCCTTGTTGGGTAACCGGGACAGCCTGCACAAATTGCTGCTGTTGCTGGTGTTTCTGATACGGCTGGAACCTCTTCTACCAGCCTTCTTTTTTTTGTTTTTACCAGCAGTGGGGACGGATTCTTGTTTCCTCTTCGAGGAAATACCCCACCTAGCTCTAAGGCTCTGGTTGAGCCTAGCAGCTTCGTGGTGCACTTCGTTGACAGCGGACTCTGGGAAGAGATCCGCTCCCCACATGCTAGAAGCCAAGAGTCTATTCGGCTCGTGCCTAATAGTACACTCCTGCAGAACATGCTTTCGGCAATTCCTCCTAGCCTGGAAGAAGTCGAAAGCGTCTGATAGTACCGTCTGAATTGGCTGAGATTTTGCCAAAATCTTGAACAGCGGTTCCGTGGCATAAGAGAGAGCAGCCATTTCCGTAATTATAAGGGAATTGAGGGACCTGCCAAACCTGGTTCGCGCATCAAACTCTGCCTGAATTAGGGAATCCGGCAGCCTTGGCAGCTTCTCGCCGAACTGGTCCATGGCGCAGTCCGGTGTTTGAGCTTACCAAGCTAAAACGTAGCTGGCAAGTTCTCCCACAATTCTCCGAAAGCCGGGAAGAGCGGAGAAGTAGACTCCGCCTCCCTCAACTGTGGGATGGGCTCATCCTTTGAGGACTGCCTGAAATGGGACTTCTCTACTATTTTCGTGGCGAACGGAAGAGAAGCCTCCTCTTCCGTCGCGAAAATAGTAAAGGGACTCTTATAGGCCTGGAGTTTAGTGTTCGTGCACTCCCAGTCCTCAAGGCAGTGAACCCATTCCCGCTGAGCATGATCTCTACTGTATAGGACAGACTCTCTAGAGATCTTGTCCTCCTAGTCAGAGCCGTTACAGTCAGCCTAGCATAACCGATGAAAGGCTGCGTCAGACCCGGAGGGTAAAACTCGAAGTCCTCAATCCTCCGAGTTCCACACTCCGGGATAGATCAATCCCATCCTTAAAAAGGAGCGTAGGCAGCTACTCTCCATGGGTTCTCCATGGAGAAAGCTGGCAGAGAGTCGTATGGCGGGAGTTGGAGAATGCCAGTGCTTGGCACTGGGGAGACTGGAAGAGGAACCTGAGATAGCCCGGCTACTCGGTCCTCATTCTCTCTAACCCTGTTAGAGAGATCTTGTATCGACTGGCCTGATTGAGACAGAGTGCTCGACAATTGTGCGAACATCTGCTCGAATCTCGTCCCCAGGGCGGAGACTTGCGAGCCAACCAGCTCGCCCACCTGTTGCATCACCACTGCTGAGAAAGCAGTGGGATCAAAGGTGCTAGGCCCTGCTCCTCCTACCGGCGTAGCCGGAGTGGAAGCGGTGGAGGCGGGAGAAGGCACTGGCTCGGCGGGAGCGCGAGCCTTCTCCTTAGAAGCCTTGCTTCTAGAGCTCTTTGAGTGAGAAGAGCTCGGCTTCGCTTTCACCGCGTCGGCGTAGGAAGTCGAAGACTTCCTAGCCGAAGAAGACGAAGACGACTTCCTAGAAGTTGTCTTAGCCAGAGTCTTCGGTTCTCTCTGTCCCTTCACCTTTGGGGGTACAGAGAGAGCGGGAGAGCGGGTAGGGATCTCAGATCCCACAAAGCCTTGGAAAGAAGCACTCGAAGAAGGGACAGGAAAAAGAAGATCCAGGAGCACCCAAGGAAAGACCTTGGGCGCCCGACGCACCTACCTCAACCAACAAATCCTCCACCCCTACCGCCATGGGCTCGATGTTTAGGTCCAGGGCAGCGACGTCCGGGACCGACTCCTGGGCAGCTACGACCCCAAAGGATTGCTGGAGGTCTTGCTGGATGGAGGCTATTCAGAGGGGCCGCGGGACAAGGGGTTCAACATATCCAGTTGACCTTGCCTGCAGGGAAGATCTGGACGGCCAGCTTCTTGTCAAGAATGTATGGCTGGCCTTTGGCGGCGTTCTTCCCGAAGCCGCCCACCCACGCTTTCAGGGTGGCGAGGGCGACTTCCCTCACACCAGTAGCCTGAAAAAAAGGCGAGATGAGCTTCTAGTGGCGGAACGGGGTTAACAAACTTATGGACTAAGAGTTGTTAGTAAAATGATAAGGAAGCCTATAATGGACTTACCCCATCTCCCAGCTGACCGACTAGGTCGTAGCAGATGGCGCAGGCTTCTGGGTGCCAGACGATCATCTCGTTGTATGACGTGGCACAGGGGGCGTGAGACCTGCACTCATCGTGGACGCAGGGGGTCGTACAACGTCGCGTTGCACGCTGGGACCTGACAGTTGGTAGCCTGTAAGTGGAAAGATACATGAGTACCAGGTAAACACTTACAGTCTAACAGATGCTCCGCTGGTGCCGGAGCGATAAAGTTAGATTAAACCAGAGCCCCGCCAAAATACGTGTGGTAACCAGGTTGGTTGTGTGCCCTAGGCTATAGCTCCGCTGATGGCGGGGACACAAAAAGGAAACCAACCAGGAGTGGTAAATGGAAACCACGACGGAAAATGGCGGGGATGGTAGATATAATAATAAAATTACACAATTCATTGTAAAATTAGGGTATATCCTTAAAATAATAATAATAATAATAATACAAACCTCTCTCCACCCGTCTACTAGAAGAGTGCACGGGTAAGAAGCAAGCTCCCTTCCGGTAGCGGGGGAGAGATGTAAGGACATAGTAGGCAAGCAACCGACCACTAGTAGTGCCCACCCCGCCCGCTGGCGGAGCCAGTAATCTATAACCAAAGGTGCCCCGGCTGCGACGGAAGGCTCCTTTCGTTATAGCGAGGGAGGTGGCTGAGCAACTGGGGAGGGGGGGGAAAGTCTCGGCGTAACACGGCGGGAGAGAGAGAGGGGGGATGGATGGGCCTACTCCTCCCCGCCTCACCGACTACCCGCCTCGGAGACCCGGCGGGTAACCTCATGACGTGGTCGCCCTATACCCCCCGCTGGGAGGAAACCCCTGGCCACCTCAGAGAGGGAGAGAGAGAAGGCGACTGAGGTTGTCATGACAACCAAGGGGTCCCCCAGCCCCTCCCTATACCAGAAAGGGAGGGCAGGGGCAGGGTAAGGTGCGATGGAACACGTGACCGCAAGTGGCCTAGGCCGCGAGCAACACAACCGTGAGAGGGCCACGTGAACCAGGCTGTACCAATACAAGGAACAAGCACCTAGGCTAGCCTAATACCCTAAATACAATAAATATATACATCGAAAAGATGGAAAAGACACTTTTAGTAAAAGAGAAAGAAGCCCAGGAGGAGGCAGACTGTTCCAAGAAACAGAAGCCTACTCGGAGCCAGCGATAGCCGATGAAGAGCAAGAGCCGGGATGCTGGGCCGGAATAATAATAATAGCCCTAAATACCAAACTAAGAGATATGGTAGGAGGGTCTAAACTAGCTAAAAACTCGATGTAAAAGATAATGAACGTATATAGTAAGCCCATAAGTATAAGAAGTCCCAGTATGGAGGACCGGGAATTCTTAACGAGGCAGCATGGCGCCACCACGAGACAACCGGGGAACCGTATATGACCTATTAAGAGGAAAATACTGGTACCCGGAAGATAAAATTGTGGTAAAACATTACTTATGAGTTACTTAACTTAGCCGTTGCAATAGCAGAGCGTTCCATGTTAGATGAAAAGGATAAATCCCGGAATTAGCACAGCACAAGGAAAAAATGCGTCTTGACGCTAGCGCTAAAAATTAAGGATGTCCGCTAGGGGCGCTGCTGTCCGTGGCGTCCTCTAGTAGTAGTAGTAGCGACTGCATCGCCCGTTGGTATCAGCTCTCTCTTGGGGGGATTCTGATTGGAAGTTCTAAATTGGTGATTGTCTCGTGGTAGTGTTCCCACTCGCCCCTATTACCATACCGACACTTCTTTTAATTTTAGAATTGTGAGCGAGTCAGTTTACTGACATTTTCTTAATTTTGTTTTTTCTCTGGTAATTTTAGATTAATTTACCTAGAAAGAATGATATTAAGGATCCTTTCATAGGCCGACACGAGCTGAGCCCAGAAAAGAAGTTGTCCTCCAACTCCACCCGTAAGAAGTGGGGTAGTTCAGAGCCATGCAGCAGTAGGTGCCAGACTTCAGCTTTTTTGGCAGGAAGTGAGCAGGAGAGGAGCAGAACAGTGGGTGATAGAGGTCCTAAGGACAGGTTACTATATTCCTTTTCTTGTCGAGCCACCCTTAATCAAGAGTTCCATTGCATTGATTGCACACTCTCTCAGCTCAGAGAAGTATTCCGCTCTGGCCGAAGAGGTGTCTGCTCTTCTGAAAGAGGCAATAGAACGAGTACAGGACCTTCAGTCCGAAAGCTTTTACAACCGCCTTTTTGTGGTTCCAAAGGCATCAGGCAGTTGGAGACCAGTGTTGGATGTAATCACTCTGAATGTCTTCATCAGAAAGACAAAATTCCAATTGGAGACAAATTGGTTGATTCTCTCTGCCATTCACCACTGGGACTGGATGGTCTCAATCGATATGCAAGATGCATATATCCATGTTCCCATTCACCCCGAGTCAAGGAAATATCTCCGATTTGTCACCAAGGGCCAAGTTTTCCCGTTTCGGGCCGTCTGTTTCGGCCTCTCCACAGCGCCACAGGTGTATACACATGTTCTCACCCCTCTAGCGGGCTGGCTTCATGTGATGGGAGTCAGAATAGCCATGTATCTTGATGATTGGCTCCTTTGCTCAAAGTCAGTCATGTTGCATGGAAGACTTTCAGAAGACCTTAACACTGGCTCAAGAGTTAGGTCTCCTGATCAGTCGTCAAAAGTCCTAACTAGTCCCATCACAACTGATAGTTTATTTGGGGGTGACTGGACTTTTTTTTTTTTTTTTCAGGCTTTTCCATCGAGTCTTGCCTTCAGAATGTAGACTAAGTTCCTATCTCTCCCGGATTGCTCAGCCAGGGATTGGGTGAGCCTCCTCAGCATACTGACCTCCATACAGTAATTTGTCCCCTTAGGTAGGTTGTACTTAAGAATGTTCCAGTTTTTTGGGTGAAATAGAACAGGAAGGAGTTTTCTGACTACTTCGTTCTCCAGATTCCGTAAGGAATCAAAGAACATCTATGGTGGAGATCAGAAGAAACACTACTAACAGGCTAGGTCTCTCTTCCTTCTCTTCTTCCTTCTCTCTTCTTCTCCAATCTCCTCTGTCTCTCTCTCTTCTTCTCTCTCTCTCTTCTCTCATCTGAACCCAGACCTCAGTTTACTATGCAGACGCATCCAACATAGGTTGGGAGCGCTGATAGGGAATAGAGAAATCTCCAGATTGTGGACAAAGCAGCAGAAGTCCTGGCACATCAATCTAAAAGAATTGAAGGCCATAACCCTGGGACTACAAGCATTTGCAGGGGAAGTCTGAAACAGAACAGTAGCCATTCACTCAGACAACACAACAGTCCTCACATACATATCCAAACAAGGGGGAACCCACTCCTCTCTTTGAGAGTCAGTGAAAGATCTGTGGGCTGAGGAGAACTGAACAAAGTTGGTAACAAGATAATTGAGGTGTCCAGTGCTAAAACCCATACTCGCCACAAATTTGAGAAATGTATTTTATCGTACATCTGGAATCCCCTTCGTTTCCTCTTTCGAATGGTGTGAGTGAGTGTGTATATTTTGATGATGAGAATATGGTTCAATTTTCAATTATATAATCTGTACTTTTGTAAACTTCAGCATTAATTTTGCTCATCAATTTTACAATCAATCATACAATCAATCAGTCAATCAAATTGTGCAGTCTAATTTTTTTTCATATATAACATCATATTTTTGGGGTCCTTAACATTCCAAAAATTCAAACCTGAAGAAAATATCTTGAAAAATAAAAGTTATGGCCTTTTTAAATTTACAAATTTAAAGGTCTTTTTTATCTATTTTTTTAAAATGTGGTGAGTGTGGGTTTTAGCGCTGGACGCCTCATATATTCAAGGGAGATTGAATGTCTTAGCAGACCCAACTTAGCTTTTCCAATCAAATCATTCCTACGGAGTGGACTTTGCATCCAGCAGTCTGCCTGGACCTCTGGAAGTTGTGGGGAAGAATGATGATGGACCTGTTCGCTACTGCAAAGAATCATCAGCTCTTCTCTTGCTCTCCAGTTCCAGATCCAGTGGCATGGGCAGTGGACACAGTGCTCCGACAAGGAATTTTATGCATTTCCTCCCTTGGGAATGATCAAAGAAGAGCTCAAGAAGTTCCAGACCCACAGAAACGTTGCGATGATCCTCATTACGCCATTCTGACCCCTCAGGGAATGATTGCCAGACCTCATCATTCTGTTACCAGATTTTCCCAAGTTACTCCCACAAAGATGAAAACTGCTTAAACAACCACACATAATGAGGTACCATCAAGGTTTGTCTACCCTGGTTGTGACAGGGTTCATTCTGTCATCTGACTCCTCAGAGTAAAAGGCTTTTCAAAGTCAGCTGCAGAAGCAATTTCTAAATGTAGGCGCCACTCATCACAATAAATGGGCCATTTTCAGATCATGGTGCAGAAGAAATAGTCTCTCTTTTTCTTGAGCATCTTTAATGGAGATTGCCTATTTTCTTTTATGTCTGAGGAAGTCAAGAGGACTGTCTTCCTCCACTATTAAAGGATACAGAGCCATATTAGCTTCTGTATTCCAACTTAGAGGCCTAGACTGTCATCTAACCAAGACTTGACAGACTTGGTTAAGTCCTTCGACACAACCAAACGTGAGGAAATGCAGCAAGTCTCCTGGAATCTGGACGTAGTCCTGAAATCGCTGTCTAGTCCTCCTTTCAAACCTATGTCTTCTTGTTCATTGAAAAGTCAAACCAGGAAAACCCTTTTCTTGATAGCTCTGACCTCAGCCAGAAATGTAAGGAAGCTGCAAGCCCTAAATAAAAGGATTAAAGGGTTGAGTTCTCCAGTGGCGATGCCCTGGTGTCCTCCACTGGGATTTCCCAGTGGAAAAATATCCTTCTATACCTTGACCCAGGTCTTAAAATATTAAGAATCTGTCTGAATTAGTAGGTCCAGATGAAGAGGAGAGTCTCTTTTCCCCATGAGGGCACTCAAGTTTTTATCTTCATTGGACCAAAGATATTACAGGGGCCTCCAATAACCTATGGTGTTTGGTGAGGAACCCCCTCGAGGCCTCGTCTCTTTCTCGAGATCTTATTCGTGAAGCTCATTCACAATTGCAAGAAGAGGTTTTACCTGTCCTTAAAGTAAAGGCATGTCAGATTAGAGCAGTGGCTACATTTCTGTCCTTCAGGTATAACCTTTTATTATCTTCTATCATCCAATCCACATATGGGAAATGTAAGTCGGTTCTCGCAAACCAATAGTACTTACATGATATTGAAACTGGTTTAATGACTGAGTACCTTGGGTCCGTTTGCAGTGGCTGGCATGGTGAAAATGGGCAATGAACTGGGTAAAAGGCAGAGAGAGGGCAACTGCAACTCTCACCCAGGGTTAAGAAAAAGACTGAACACTGTGGTGTGGGTGCGTGGTCCTTAACTGGTTTTCACCCGATATGCGCATGCGTTGCCAGATCTCACAAGATCCTTGCTTTTCATCTGCGATTAAACCGGACCCAGCTAGACACTAGAAAATTATCCTATTGTTTAGAAAGTTTGTCATTCACTAACTATATTCTTCGCTTTGAATCTATTGTTGGGTCCTGGGGAGTCTGGGGACACTTGGTACTAGATACCTTCCAGATTGTTGGTAGTGGTGGTTTTTAATATTCGGTGTAGGTAGTTTTTTATATATGGCTTTGTGTTGTTAATGGTACTGCACCCAGGGCAGGGGCATTATCTGTGCTTTATTTTGCACCTGGTGAATTCCTTGCTGTAAGTCCCCACTATGTAGTAGGTGACCTTTGGTCTGACACCACGCCTCTACTAGTTGAGATGACCTGCGCCAGAGGCGGTACTGACTGCTAATAGCTCTCTTAACAGGTAAGGAAACAACAAGCATTACGTTAATGCCAGCAGATTTTGTCTATTTTCATCCATGAATCCCATCTCCTAGCAATGTAGGAATCAGCTATGTAATTACTTGGTAAATTACTTAAATAAAAATATTTTTATAGTAAAATAAGGTTTTATTTATACTACCTACTAAGTAATTACAGAATGGCAGCCCACCACCCTCCCCTTTCACATATGATAAGGCATAAATAAATTGAGCTAGTTTGCGACACTGTTTCCCTATTCCCCCTGTAGTGGGTGGGGGTACAGACATACACCGAAACAAAAGAATCACTACTGCGAATTTCAAATTTTAGCTACTAGTACTTAGAAGTTCTTAGCTATGTAATTACTTTATAAGCATGAATAAAATCTTATTTTATTATAAAAATATCATTTTAGGAGGGAGAGGGCTTGAAAAATTAAGTGTAATTTGGGTACCTAGTGGAATTTCAGTTTTTGCCCTGGAAAGTTTAGTACATTTGCAGTCAGTGAGACTCTTAGGGGGTGACAGGGACTTGGTTACTTCCTGCAGTGCGTATTATGTAACATTCTCTCTTTTTGTATGAGGTAGGATTGAATTTAAATAATCATTGAAATATGTTTGGTACTTACTGTTAGTTTACAAGTCTGTGTGCTGTCTTTTTCCTGTAACAGAAAAATGAGTGTGATATAACAATTTGTTTTAATCTGAATGTACTGTATTTTGTTAATTCATTAAGAATTGTCAAATGAAAATTAGTGACCACTTGATTTATTTAACAGGAATTATTAGTTCGGACAGGAGCAGTCTTATGGTTGGATGCATCTGTAAGACTGTTGGTCGACACTCATGAATCAGGAGTTACTTCAGATAAGATAGAAGAGTGGAGCAATGTTGTTTTGAAAAATGGAGGTGTCTTGACTTGGCCTTTGCTGAGTGTTTCACTTTTACCGACAGCTGCTCTCACTCACCCCAATATGTTTCCATTTTTCCATACTGACAAACACAACTATGATTTTCAACAGGTAGGTCTAGTTTTTGCAGTGAATAAATTAACTTTTATTTTTCTTTGGAACAAATTTTAAGAAGCATGGGAAGTATGATTTGCTTTGCATTAGCTTTTAGTTTGTTAACTGAATTTTTTTTTATTTTATGTTTCAGACATTTCATGTTTCAGACATTGTAACCAACTCATGATAGTACAGGCAGTCCCCTGTTCTCGGTGATCCAGTTTCGTGGTGCATATCTAGAGCCATAAAAATCAGTGATTTATGGGGCCATAACATACCTAACAGAGGCGTCATAAGGGTGCTTATGGCGCCAATAACCATAACCGGTTCTCGGCGCCATTGTGGTGCCATAAATTGCAGAGTTTCGGTTAATGGCAGTTTTTGCTTATCGGCACACCCCCGGGAATGACACCCCCACCAATAACTGGGGACTGCTTGTAATTGGTTATAATTACATACCCAAGAATTTGAATTAACATAATCTTAAAAATACATAAATTTAATATTGCGTTAATTCAAACTATAGCCTTAGACCTGCCTCTCAGTTCAAAGAGTACAACCATATACTGTACATAACAAAAATTGGAGACAGTTCTGTTAGAATAGTGTTACAAGTTATGAGCTGGGGAAAGAAATAAAATATACAGTGCTCTTTTGCCTTGTTATTAATTGGCTCGCCACTAGTTTGGTTAGGGGGAATGGAGCAGAAAGGTTGCCAGTGAGACCCAGATGATACAATTTTAAGGATTTATTTACACAAAGAACAGATTAAATATTAAGTAAAATTAATTTACAAAGGGGCTCTTAATTGGGGAAACGTGTACTAGTACATCTAAATAACAAGGAGAAAATAATTCAATTGCAGATGATTTATAAAAGAAGGATATTCCAAGTTGGCAACAGAGTTGGATTTGTGGACATAGGCTCCACATCCGAGATAGTTAATTTGCAAACTGGAAACAGGACATTGAAACCCAGTAATAATTGCACATGCAACAGCCTCTCAAGAAATGCACAGAGAGGCTCTGTTGAATATTAAAATAAACATACATAGGCCTATCTTATGGAATGGACAAGTCTAGGCTGAAAGAGCCTTTTGAATTAACTTATTAAATTTTGCAAATGACACAAGGCGACGGTAAATCAGTGAATGCCAGATGTAAGAGATATTCAAGAAAGGAAAATGTCAAGGTGGAGAGTTGAGAGAATTACCCTTTTTCAAACACGTACCTTCTTGACTTATGATTTACTGCCAGTTAGCCCTTCATATGGATGCTTTCACTGCAATAGAATCTAAGTGCATGGTATCGTCGTAGGCAAAGGGGCCCGTCTCCCAAGGCTAGTAGCTCTCCTCTCTGAGGGAGATGTTGTCTCCTTAGCGCTTCCCCAACGTCTGCCCAGCTCTTCGTTCTCAGGCGATTGTCTGACCTCTCTCAGGTCATGTGAACTGGGTTGGTGACCCAGTTTAATCTAGTCATTGGTGGTGTGGTCTGAAATACTGTAGAGGAATTCTGCCTCAGTACAAAGTCTAAAACAAGAGGAGGCAAGTAAGGCTTAAGGGAGTGGCAGCTAATAGAAGTAATTTGACAGGGAGAACAAATGCAGGCAGGTATTTCCTGTCCACTTTAGCAGAAAACTACCCAATACAGTCTGTTATACTTAAGTTGGTTGAATTGTTATTAATAGGGTTTATTTTATACGATGGCAGAAGGCCTGAATCTATAACAATAGAAAGCGTAATTATTAGAACTGAAAGGGAGTAGTAGGGATAAGTAGAGGAGATAAGACTTGTAATTCCCTCTTCCACCATACTCTATGGAAAGATTTGCTTTAGGCTAGAAGAATCTATTCCCATTTTAAGAGAGAAAACCAGAAAATCGTAGCATAAGCCATTCATTTTACACCTTAATCATGAGATATTATTTAGATAAATTGTGAGCTGTTTTGTGTAAGACAGCCAACACTACAGTACAGTATTGCCTTAAATAACTGAATGTCTACGTAGGTGGAAAGGCAATTAAAGTAGTTGACAGCTCTGTTATTTGGATGATTGACCTGAAAAGAAATTTTTGTCAATCTAATAAATTGAAGAACAGGATTTAAATACCAGATTCCTAACTGGGATGCTAATACTTTGTGAATTATAGGGGCCCATAATTGGTGTAAACAGTAAAATCAGTGGACATGGGTAAAAAAAAAAAAAAAAAAAAAAAAAGTGAATCGCTTGACAACTGTCACTACTGGACAAAGAGAAAACATGTCATGGTACAGTGTTCTTGAGAACTGTTCTTGTGGTAGGAAGAGGCAAAGTTAAAGTGGCATCTCATACCTGCTAAGTATTTGACTTGGTCAGTCTATAAACTCGTATTACAAGTGCTGAAGATGTAGTGAATGCAAACTCAAAAGCTGAGGGCTATATTACTCTCTGAGGGAGATCAGAGTAGAGTTTTAGACATGACAAACAAGCACTGGCAGTGGGGACTACCAGGAAGCAAAGCAATATTTTTTAAAAGTCTTACCTTTCTATTATGATAGCAATACATTCCCATGCCAGCAGGAGGGTGGCAAGTATAAACACAACAAATTTTATCTAGATCACCTAGTTATACTGTCTGTTGACCTCTTCATTTCAGGGTGAACTGTTTGTTTCTGCCTTTGTTGTGAGAAGACCGGTGGACAAAGCTTTGTTTAATTTGATTTTTTGCTGCTGATCTGGATCAGTTTTATATAAGTATTTACCAAGTGCATAGTTACATAGCTATCAACTTCTAACTATTGGCAGCAGCTCATAATTTGAAATTCGCAGTACACTTTTGTTTTTGTGTAAGTAACTAGCCATGCCCACATTCAAAGAAGGTGAGGTACAACATAGCTAAAGAGCTCAATTCATTTCTGCCAGTCAACAACTGATTATTAGTTAATTATGTCTGACTCTAGTTTAACTAGTATCCGGTATTGTAACAAAGGCTGCAGTGAAATGAGACTCGCACACCACGTATTGTCATTGCAAAGGGATGATTTGTTCTTTCAATCTAAAATGTGACAAATGTAAAGATTGGGATCAGCGGAAATATAAAGTTTTGCAAGCTCACCTTGACAAACTTCAGAGAGACAGGCAGAGAAAGGCAGCTGCTAGAGCCAAAACTAGTGTTACACTAGCCAGGTTTCTTCTCCAAAATTGGATATTGCTAATTTACCCACTGATGCTCGTAGAGCAAGGTCCCTGTCAAATTCCCCTTATCCTGGGAGAAGGCAAAGCAGAGTTGGAAGGGTTTTTGATGTGGTTTGCCCATGGGTAGTTGCTTCTTCAACTGAGCCTGTTGTCTGTAAATCCCAGGACTCGGTTGACACCTGCTGGAAAGGTGTCCATGTGGATGTACATGCATTGTCGCCCAGTTACTCGGACTCCAATGCGGACAAGGGCCGTAATTGGTGCTTTTTGAGTGCATCCAGGCTGCTGAAAAGGCATATGTCTTCTGCTGAGTATGTTTCTCTGCTTCCCCATAAGCTGCCCAGGGAACAAGAGCACAGTCTGCTTCTCTCCTGCAGTTTCTGGGATAGTCCCAGTCTGTGTTTCTGATAAGCCTTTGGTGGCAGAGTGCCAGTATTTGGTGCCAAAGGGGACTTCCTCCTCTAAGAAGCTGTCCGAGTGCCCAGTATCCAAACGGCCAGTTTCTGTATGTCAAGTGTCCGAGCACCCAGTGTTCAAGCGCCCAGTGTCCAAGCGGCCAGTTTCCAGATGCCCATTGTCCGAGTATCCAGTGTCCAAGTGTCCAGTGTATGAGCGCCCAGTGTCCCGAATGTTCACCTGTGTCTGAAAGTTCACCTGTATCCGGCAATCCACCCGTCTTTGTGTCCTCGTGTCTGCTTGGCGCCAGTAGTCAAGTGTTCAGCGCCACACTCCGGGTGCCAAACACCGCCTCTTCAGATTGGCTTGGCAGGTTTGTACACCCCTGCTGTTATGGATCCTTCTTTGAAAACCTATCCAATGCTATTTGGATAGTATTTTAGGTCTCCTACAGAAGCCTCCTGCAGTGACACAAGATCCTCCAGACCTAGCTTCTTCCTCCATTTCATCTGATGAAAAAGCCATCAAACAGGAGCAAACTACTTCGGCTTACTCATCTCTTTTGAAATAGTTCCTGTTCTGCTATCCAACCTTTTTCTCTCCAGTGGCCCCAATGTCACCTGGTTCAGCCTATATGATGAGACAGCCTGCAGAGTTTTCCAGGTTGTCTAAGATGGTTCTTTCCTCATCATGGAAAGCCTTATCCATTATTGATGGTTAGCTAGGGGAAAAGAGGGGTCTTGGCAAGGACGTTTTTTCTGCCCTTCCTTCTTGTGTCACAAAGGAGGTATCTGTCGTATACCACTGGGGAAGCTCCTTCTTTGGGAGTTCCTGCCTCCTCCCAGGGGGACTTCTCCAGTCTGATTTACTCAATGCTTAGGCCAGCGTTTAACTCTGCCAAGATGATGTTCACATCTTCAGAACTTGACAGTTTTGTTTCAAGACATTTTTAAGGTATATGAGATCTTAATTTTTTGGATTGGACTGGGGAGGCCTTAACCAAGAAAATTGAAAACTGCAACATCCTTCTGGAGAACTTTTTGTCAGAAGGACTGGGTGCAAAAACATTCTCCTTGCTTCAGCAGGAGCCCTTTTGAAGTGGCAGAGCTAAGTTTCAGCCCAGGCCCACGCATAAACCTGCAGTCAGTCCAACCTGTTAAGAAGTCATCTACAAAACCCTCCTCTTTTAAATAAGGATTCTGTCATCCCTGTACCTGTGGGAGCCAGACTTCTCCATTTTTGGGGCAAATGAGAAGCCAGGACTGTAGAGCTTTGGCTATTGAAAGTCCTCAAAGAGGGCTATTTGATCCCATTCAGGGAGAAACCTCCTTTTAATATCCTTGCCCATCAACTTGACAGCCCACTTGATAGGCTCGGAGAGGTTTTCAACCCTGTCAGAAGAGGTCTCTTCCTTACTCAGGAAGAGAGCTATAGAGGTGGTCAAATATATAACCACAGAAGGCTTCTACAACTGTCTGTTTGTTGTCCCAAAGTCATCAGGAGATTGAGACCTATCCTGGATGCCAGAGCGCTTAATTTCTTTGTTCAGACAACAAAGCTCAGGCTAAAAACAAACCAGTCAGTCCTGTCAGCCATTCACCAAGGAGATTGAATGGTGACCATCAATATGCAGAATGTATACTTCCATATCCTAGTACATCCAGACTCCAGGAAGTATCTGAGGTTTGTGTTCCAGGGCAGAGTTTTTTGCTTCAGGCTCTATGCTTCAGCCTCTCTACAGCTCCTCAAGTATTTACTCATGTTCTCGCCCCCTAGCAAAATGGCTCGATCTCATGGGTATCAACGTGTTTATTTAGACGACTGGCTCCTAAAGCCAATTGGCAATGGAAGACATCTCAAGACATCCTCTGTTCTTTGGATTCTTCCAAAGGCCGTTTGTTTTCGCCCAGACGAGCTTCACGTGGTTGGGAAGCTTGTCAGAATGAAAATCAGATGTGATACAATTATTCAGACTCCATCAGTAAGGGATATCAAACTATACTTACTCAAATGTTAAATCACTAGCACCTAATCATGATAGCATCTGGCTTAAGCTAAAACATATTTATGAGATCCAAGCCATTGTTTAGAATAAGTTTTCTTTGCTCTTTTTCTATTGTATTTTTAACCAAAACTAAAAACCATCTCAGCCCTGAAGCCCTGAACCCATGCTTTTTCCCTTAGGATTGACGTACATTCTTGGCTATGAAAAAGAAGAGAACTAAAGGGGCTTACCCATCATATTGAATGGATTTTCTCTCTGAGGCATATCAAGGAAACTTTTCCAACTTCAGTGAAAGCTATGAGCATCAAAGTAGTGTTTATCTCTGACTATTGACAAGTGTCCGCCTCTTCTTTTGTCCGGTACATTGTGTCCATCCTACATTTGCTTATAGTTGGAATAGCACACTCAGATCCAAGAGAACATGTTGCCTTCTTATCTGTAAAAGCTAAGGACTTCAGAGCTTCCTCTTGCCCGTTAGCCTTCAAAGTCCTACATGTTCCTTGCTTCCATTTGATATTGTTCCACTGGAAGTAGTCACCTCCTCGTCTCAGCTTCTTAAGTGCAACTCGAGTTGTAGTGAAGACATTCAAGGGAGAATAATTTCGTGGAGGGAATATGTATCAGATCTCTCTAATAATACTCCCATACAAAAAAATATGGGAAAAATCCTGGAAAATAAATGGTACCCATGTTAAACCAACTAGACATGCCGTAATAAAAGATGGAAAAAGAATATGTGATCCAAAAGAAATAGGTAATATAGTAGGAGGAAACTTTTAGCATTGTAAGTACTGTAGTGATAAAAATCCAGATGGACACTTTTGCACAAAGAAAAATATAGAATTCATAACGTTAAATTTTGAAATAATAGAAAATATAGTATACATATTATAATATAAAATTTAATATGGAAGAGTTGGGATATGCTCTGTTGAACAGTAGTAAATCTGCTCCCAGAGGTGACTATTCATTTTAAGATGATCTGCCACTTAGCACCTTGGGCAAAATCAGGTTTATTACAGTTTTTTTAATAATTTATGGCTTCAAAATTTATTTCATGATGAATGGCATAAAGCTGATAATTCCTATCCCTAAACCTGGAAAGGATCTCACTAGTGTAAATAATTACAGACCAATTTCTTTAACAAGCTTCTTATTAGAGAAGAAGGTAAATGCTTGACTAACACAGCACTTTTGAGAGAATAAAATTATATCTCCACTCAGTTTGGGTTACAATGTAACTGATCTCATTAGATTCTCTCTATAACTTAAAATACCTTATACATAAAGGTTTTGAATGATTACTGTAGCTGTTTTTTTTTTATATTGAAAAGGCATACAAAACTACATGGAGGTATGCTATAGTATATTAAAAGCTTTACAAAACAACAACATCAGTCAACATTAACTGGGTTTGTCCAAAACTTTTCGACAAATCGCAGTTTTCAGGTGAGAATTGATGATGTTCTGTCCAGAACATTTCCACTTGAAAATGGTGTTCCACAGGGAAGCATCCTTAGTGGTACACTGTTTACTTTAGCAATTAATTATATCAGTAATTATCTACCTATTAGAATTCATAGTAACCTGTATGTGGATGATTATGCCATATGTTATTCAACACCTCGAGTAAAGCATGCAGAACAAAGCAATGAAACTAGATTAATGGTCCTCATCTGTAGGCTTTAAATTTTCCATAGATAAAACTTGAGCAATCATGTTTTATAAAAATAAAGTGGAAAAAGGTGAAGAAATAGATTTAAAAATCAGAAACCACAATAGTGTTTCAATTGGCCAAACAGCAGAATTTTTGGGATTAGTATTCAATACATATTCACTTGAACTTGAAAGCCAACATAACACACATAAAATCAAAATGTAAAAAAGCATTAAATTTTATTAAAAAACTATCGAGCACTACTTGGGGAGCCGATAAACATACCCTTACTGTTCTGTATAGAGCAACAGTGCTGTCTATTATTGATTATGGAAGCAAAGTATGTGGCTCATTAATTATCAGACACAGCACTTAAAAGGATTGACCTGTTCATAATGAAGGCCTTAAGGCTTTTCCACACTAGGAAACATTGTTTGTGATTTTTAGTGACTAGAAGTGTTGTAGAAGCTATTCAGTTACAAATAAAAGATGATTTTGTACAACGAATTAAATTATATCTCCATAAGTTATGTAATAATATGAAAATGTATAAATATGTTGGATCCCTGCCCATGTAAGGCTAAAAAGAAATGAAGAGGCACATAAAGCAGCCAAAGAAGCAACCCACATGACAAGATCAAATGTAAATATCCCTGTTACTGATTATGTAACACACATATAAAAGTGGGTATCATAAGTAAATGGCAATAGTACTGTATATGGAATGAAGATCTTGAAAATAGAAATTTACAAACAAATTAAACCTAATGTTAAAAGATGGAGTTAGTTGTATCTGAGAGAAAGACATTCACGAGTAATTCTGACATGTCTCAAGAATAGGCCGTACTCATCTGACACATGGACACTAATGAATAGCACATAGTGGCCCAGCTCCCAAGTGCAAGGTGATAATAAAGATCAGACGTGTTGTGTGATTGTGTGTTCAAATAATGTCCAACAGCAACTGTCATCTTTTGGAAATAAATCCTTGAAGGAAATTTTGTCAGAATCTTTTACGTTTTAAGCCTGTTCATTTTTTATGTTCTTTAGGAACTGTGATTTAATTAATGAAATATAAAGATAAGTAAATAATAAAAGCACAAAAACCCTTTTAGCATTTGTCAAAAAAAATGTTTTATATACTAACTTATCCTGAATTTTAGTAGTATACCTTTTTAGTGTATAAGTAGGGAAGTATGAGTATGTAAATGTATTCATTGTGTGTATGTGTTCCAGTATGAGAGCATGCATATATGCAATTTCATTTTGATTTACTGAATGACCTAATGGGTCCCAGTGCTTGGCCTCAGGCCTATCCCCAGTATTTTATTCTAATCCTTGAGGCCAGTCCTGTGAGAGCTGAAAGTCAGTCTAGTGGTCTGGTTAAACTACTAGAATAATATAATAATAATAATAATACACTGACAAATCCATTTGCCAAGGGCATATACTACAGTGAACCCACAATATTCGATTGAGGTAGGAACCGCAAGCACCCACGAAAAGCTAAAATCTGTAAATGCTTGACATCTCACTCTAAAAATGCTTATAACTGGCTATTTAAATAGTTAAGAAACCTGACCCCCATTCTAAAAACTTTTATAACTGCTTATTTTAATATTTCAAGCACTAAATGTATATCTTAAACTATCATCCTACACAGAATATACCTTAAACTATCATCTAAATCACTTTACATAAGTCATGTTACATTACCCTTAAAAATAGTATGTGGCTTCCAACTGAATGCTAAAACTTCAAGTTACCCTTATTATTAAGTACATCCATTGTCTCTCATACCTTAAACTACCATCCTACAGAGAATATACCTTAAACTGGCTTTCAAGGCAGGAAGACCTTCCTGCTCTCAGGCACTAAGCCTCACTCAGTATATTTAGGATGGTTTTGAGCTCGGGACAATCACAGGGGCAGTATTTGTTGACTTAACAGCAGCCTATGACACCGTGAACCACAGGTTGATTCTTTCGAAACTTACCCAAGTTATTCGCAACTCAAGCATTGTGTATATCATCCAGCCACTGCTGAGTAACAGACTTTTCTTTATTGAAATGGACGGCAGGAGAAGCAGATAGCGAAAGCAGGAAAAACAGCCTCCCACAAGGGTCTGTGTTGGCCCCCATACTTTTCAACATCAATACCAACAATCAACCACAGTTTAGAGATATCCGTAGATTTATATATGTAGATGATCTGTGCCTAGCCATCCAGTCAGATTCATTTACTATCATTGAAAGCAAATTATCAGATGCTTTGAAAGATCTTAATGAATACAACAAGCAAAACTCCATAAATGCCAACTCAGACAAAAACTACCAGTCAAAAATGGAGTTGAACATCTCGTGGAATGATAAGGAACTGAAGAATGATAGCTTCCCCGTCTACTTAGGCGTCACATTAGACCGAACACTATCTTTCAGGGAGCATGTATGGAAATTAAAGGAGAAGGTAGCTACCAGGAATACCCTCCTTAGCAAACTTGCCAAATCAAATTGGGGAACAAATCCTCAAACCCTAAGACAAACAGCTCTGGCACTCATCTACTCCACTGCCGAATGCTGCTCACCATTATAGGAAAGGTCATGTCATTTCCATAAAGTTGACGCTGAACTCAATCAAGCATGTCGCATAATTACTGGTGTCTTAAGACCAACACCCCCTCCAGCACTATATGGACTGGCAGGCATTGCACCAACAAACATCCGCCAGAGTCCATTCAAAGACCCAAATATAAACAAGAATGATGAAAGACACCCACTCTATGATCACCAGGTGGTTAGACAAAGAATGAAATCCCACAAGAGCTTCATGACCACCACCAGCCTTGACCCCACGGAGTCAACAACTTACTGCCTAGAACACTGGAGAGAAACTGACCACTGCCCACCAGGTGAAGCCATCCAGAGTCCATGCGAGTCTCTTCCCCATGGAACAAACCTTTGTAGAAAGGATTGAGTTACAGTGGTCCCCCGTATTTGTGGGGGATGCATACATGACACCTCCCCCCCCCCCACCCCCCCCCCCCCTCCACTCCTACGAATAGTTAGTACCCGTGAATAGTTGGAACACCTATAAAAATGCTTAAAATCTCCTATATTGTTGGTTAAAACTCAAGAAAAACCCACTAAAAATGTTTTTACCTGGTTTTTTTAATAGTTTCATCACAAAGTGCATTTTATGATGAAATTAATAAAAAAAATAGGAATTTGTGGATATTTCTCATAGAAAAATATCATGAATAGGCGAATTTTCCGCAAATAACGGGGAAATGTTCCAGAGAGAAATCTGCAAATGCGTGAGTCCGCGAACCTGGAGAACATGAATACGGGGGGTCCACTCTGTACACTTAATTGAGCAAGAGCTAAAGTTGGAAGGACTGGAGACAATCTTCATAAGTGGGGTCTTTGCCCCCTCTGCTGAGTGCCCATGTGGTCATCGCATCATGATAATGGATCACATACTTTGTGGGTGTGAACATGGGCCAATCTTTACAGATTTGGACCTCCACGAATGTAATTGGGCTGCTATGCAGTGGATACAATGTTGCCGCGATAAGATATGATGATGATGATGACCTTAAACTATTGTCTAAAGCACTGATATCATTTCAAAGTCATCTTAAAACATTATCCCTAAAAGTATATGGCTTACAAGTAATCGAGAACTATTAAAGTTATACCCCGAAAATCGCCTTAACCCGAATCATCATGATTATAGTGGGAATAAATAGTACCTGCAGCACTGTTACAGTGCCATAAGCTCAGTAGAGCAGGTAACAGCACCGTAAATCGACGTACTGCGCTGAAAAATTGTGGTTAACAGTTTCATAAGTCTGGAGTGATGTAAACCCAAACCTAACGTAACCCGGGGACTGCCTGTACATCAATTTTCTCTCATACAGTATTGAAGCAGTTCTGTTTTCTTTGTACAGTACATGGGGAAACACCAGGAAGTTTATTACTGTACTATACAGTACCTTAATTTTTAATATACATTGAAAAATAGATACATTTTATTGATAGTTTGCTGTGTTAACTTTAATATTAATACATATTTGAAAATTAGTAAATAATTTTTTATCATAAAAATATCTTGAAAATATATAGTATAATTAGTGAATATTTTCAACAAAAAACTCCACTATTTACCAAATTTTTGTGAATTATTTGGTGATAAGTTCCACAGAAAAATCCGCAAATAGGTGAAGCCGTGAATCCTGAACTGTAAATAGGCCGGGATTGACTGTGATACAGTTGTATTACAAATAATGATAATTTTTAGTAAAACTTGTTTCACATACTGTATGCAATTGTATTTCATGAATTGTTGTCATATCATATTATGATTTGTGAACACATAAGTCACGTGTCATTTGCATTCTGTTAATGTTTATACATTCTGAAAATCAACAGCTGATTGTGTTTTACCATCATCATCACAGCCATTACAGACAGTCCTGGGTTATCAGCAATCCAGTTTCGTAGCACTTGTTTAGCGCTGAAAATTGGCTATTTTTGACACCAAAATGCTTTGATTTCAGGTCATCAGCGCAGATAGTTGGTCATATTGGCATAAATTCATACCTAGCAGGTGCAGATAACCAGTTATCACCGCCAAAATCTGTTATCGCCTATTTTCACTCATCATCAAGACATCGGAACAGAACCTATGCTGATAACCAAGGACTGCCTGTAGTTGCTAAATGAAATGTATTTCAGATTTTTTTTTTTAACATAAATTATTAAAGCCGAGTTTAAAATGTGACTTACATTATTTATAAATGAATGTAGCAAATTAAATTAAGTAAAGGTGTGATTTTGCAAGGACATATCAGATGTTGCTTTTGCCCCTTCCAAAACGTTTTGTGGTGTGGACATCATTAGTTTCTAATACCACAGCTACAACTGTAAATTTAGTGGCATACCACCTTAAAACTTAACTCTCCATTTCTTGTAGGATGAATAAAGGTTTATTTTATTCTTATTTATGGAAGTCACCACAGAAAATTAGCAAATTTTCAATAAGTTGACAACTGTAACGCAACCCATAATAAAAATGTTACAGTAACTGATATCGGCAAATGGCTGTTTCTTGATTTGATTGGTTATGTCAGTACATACAGTGGTACCTTGAGATACGAAATATATCCGTTCCGAGGCGGTTTTCGTATCATGAGCTTTTCGTAGCTTGAACTGGATTTTACATGTAAAGTGGCTAATCCGTTCCAAGCCATACAAAAACACCCCAGTAAATTTTATAATAAAGCTAAATTGACCAATAAACAATGAAATACATACTACAACAATTTGGACCATTCAATATCTAACTTAATACGTACTAGTACTAATATGTATGTACATACTTGTAAATAAAGTGTATTAGTGTACATGGTATCCATGCATGGGGGGCAGGAAGACTCCCCTCTAGTCGGCTAAGACCTGTTCAATACGAATATTTTAAATCAGGTCAATAGGCTAGGTAACTTAGCAAGTTGAGTCGCAGCAAGGTTTGAAGAGGTGTTTAAGAGATTAGGTACGCAGGACTCCCTGATTGCAGACCTCAGACAGGAGTCGGCAGTTCAGGAACCTAATAGTAACTTGGTGCAAGGTCAGAGCATGCCTGACGGAACCACGCTCCCTTCGTTCCACCCTAGTAATCCTTGGAGGGTGGCGAACTTTGCTCCGTTTGTCAACGGGATGTTGACTATAGAAGGTTGTGGTACACGTAGGCTCGAGGATTTAGAGTTCTTCCCCGAGAGGTTACAGCCACCATTCATAGGTTATGTTAGGCTTACTGAGGCAGCTCTGGTTAGAGAGGATAAGGTCCCCAAAGAGGCGCTTATCCTTTCTAGGGACCGGGCTCAGCTGTGTACGAAGCCTGGAAGAGTGGAACTGTGCAAATACTAGGGTAACAGCATTTAGAAGCCCTTTCACGATGTTTACGATGGTTGACGGAAATCCGTTACCTTTTGCCTCAAAGGTAGCAGAGCTTACCCTCCAGGCAGTGACACGGGAAGAGCCCATGTCCCAGCTTAGGGAGGCAGATCCCACATCATTGCTACTCCCAGGTAGGGAGGATTTGTGGGTGGATTTGCCGGCTACATTCTTGGTAGGCAAACTTAAGCCAGACTGTGCAATCACTTTGTTTGGTGAGCGCCTCCCTAGGCTGTCAGATGCACTGATTCAAGCCAAATTTGACGCTAGGACACATCTCGCACGGTCTCTTAACTCCCTAGTGCTGTCGGAGACGGCGGCTCTTGAGTACGCTCAGGAGCCGCTGTTTAAGATCATTGCAAAGTCGTTACTTTTGAGCATGCAATGTGACTTGTACGACTTTGCGGTTGCTAGGAGAAATTGCAGGAAGCATGTTCTATCCGAGGCTACGATTAGGCTCGAACCGAACAAGCTTCTGGCTTCCTCAATTTGGGGTGCAGACCTCTTTCCTGCTTCTGCAGTAAACGAGGTTCAGGATGAGGCATCGCGTCTTAATCAAAGCATCAGGTTGCGTTGGGGTATCCTTTGTAAGCGAAAACCGGAGTCTTCTTCCCCCAGTTCTAGAGCTAGGAAGAGGCAAAGGTGCTTCCAACCTTTCCAGGTTCCACAACAGCAACCTGTGCTACAGGCTGTACCAGTCCAGCAGGTACCTGGGCCTTCGACTTCTAAGGCTCAGCCTCAGCACCATCATCAATTTGTCCTCCTTTCGCCGTCAACTAACCAACAGGCTCCCCCACAGTATACTGTGTCACCGGCATATAACCCGGTCTATGGTAATCAGGCATTTCAACCTTTTGCCAGGGTCGCGAGGGGTGTCTGGGCTACGGGCTCCTTTCGTCAGCGTGGAGGAACCAGAGCCCAAGGGCGAACTAGAGGTGCAAGGTCTAGAAGAGGAACCTGACCATCGTCATCTCAATGAAATTTCTCAAGTAGGAGGCAGGCTGTACCTCTTTCGGCATCGTTGGGGGTTCAGCAGTTGGGCGAAAAGCATAGTATCCAGGGGCCTAGGCTGGAGTTGGAACAAGGGTCCACCTCCACCCATCACCTTCTATCAGGAACCAACCCAAGAGTTGATAGATTACTCTCAGGACCTTCTCCACAAGGGGGCAGTCTCCAGGACAAAGCATTTGAAATTTTGGGGTCGCCTATTCAGTGTCCCGGGGAAAGGCACCGACAAAGAAGGGTGATCTTAGTCTTGTCCCGTTTAAGCTTGTACATTCGTTGCGACAAGTTCAAAATGCTGTCCATCTCTCAGGTACGGACCTTACTTCCCCGTGGGGTCGTCACCACCTCTATAGGTCTTACAGATGCCTATTATCATGTCCCGATAGCTCGGCACTTCCGCCCATACCTGGGTTTCAAACTAGAGAAAGCAGCCTACTACTTCAGGGTGATGCCCTTCGGGCTGAATATAGCCCCAAGGGTTTTCACAAAACTAGCGGAGGCGGTGGTGCAGGAGCTAAGGTCTCAGGGTAAATGGGTGGTGGCGTACCTAGACGATTGGCTGATCTGGGAGTTAGACAAAGACAAGTGTATGCAGGCCATGGACAAGGTCATGTCTTTCCTGGAACATATAAGGTTCAAGATCAGAAGGGCCAAGTCCCGTCTGACCCCGGAGTCCAAATTCTAGTGGCTAGGTATCCATTGGGCTTTGGAATCACGCACTCTTTCCATTCCATCAGGAAAGGGGAAGTAGATTGCCAGGGCAACAAGACAATTTTTAAAATGCAAAAAGACTTCCAGGAGGAATCAGGAGAGGTTCCTAGGCTTGCTCCAGTTTGCCTCGGTCACAGGCGTTCTGTTTGTTGAAAGCCTAGCTTAAGGACATCAATCGGGTTTGGCGTTCAAGGCCAATGCCAGTTGTCGGGGCAAGATCGCCCAGATACCTCTGCTCCTCAGGAAACGTCTCCGTCCTTGGGCAAAGGCCGCGAACCTAGCCAAGGAGGTTCCGTTGCAGTCCCCTCCCTCCCTAGTGGTGCACAAGGACGCATCACTCACAAGTTGGGGAAATTATTCACAGCATGGGAAGGTCACCTCAGTTCCAAATGCTTCACATCATCGTCCTGGAAGCTATGCCAGTGTTTCTGACCTTGAGGAAGATCCGTCCTCCGAAGAAAACTCATATCAGGTTGGTCCTCGACAGTGCGGTAGTGATACACTGTATAAAAGGGTGGTTCAAAGTCAAGTCATGTGAATCACGTGATGGTAGCAAATTTTTTCTCTAGCAGCCAAGAACACCTGGCATCTATTGGCTACCCATCTGGCAGGAGTCCACAATGTCGTAACAGACGCACTGTCCCGATCAGTCTCCCTGGAGTCAAAATGGTCTCTGGAGCGGGAATCTTTCAAGAGAGTTTGTAGGAGGGTACCGGGTCTGGAAGTAGATCTGTTCCCTACAGAGGCAAACCACAAGTTGCCTTGTTATGTAGCCCCGAATCTGGACCTTCTGACATACACTACGGATGCACTAAGTATAGTTTGGTACCAATGGAGGAAATTTTATCTATTCCCTCCAGTGAACCTTCTTCTGAAGGTGCTACACAAGCTGAGACCTTTCCAAGGCCTTGGTTTCCCCTTCTCCTGGAGATAGCTCTTCGTCCTCACCCTCTCCCGGACTTGAGGTTGTCACAACGAGTACAAACGAGGACTGTGTTCGAATCCTCAGTTCTTCACAAAACCCTAACTTTATGGATTTCATGAAGTTTGCAGGTAGGAGAGTAGGGGACATTGATCCACAGAACATTTTGTTCTTGGAGTCAGCCAAAAGAGAATTTACACTTCGCCAGTATGATTGAGCAGTTAAGGAATTAACTACATTTCTCAAGTAATCAAATACCAAAGTAATGACAATGAACGTGACTATAACCTTCTTCAAGACTATTCGAACAAGGCTTGGCAGAGGCCACAATAACAACCACTAAGTCAGCTCTGAAAAAGGTTTGGTATAAATCTGAGTCTTATTTCACGTTAATTCCAAGGGCATGCGCACGTCTGCGGCCCGTTCACAGGCCATCATCAGTGTCATGGTTTCTTAACGATGTTCTCAGGCTAGCTTCTAAAATAGACAACTTAAAGTGTGATTATCAAACCCTTTTGCGTAAGACACTATTTTTATTAAATCTGGCTTCAGCTGCCAGGATATCGGAGCTGTCATCATTATCTAGGGACCGAGGGCATATAGAATTCCTTTCCTCGGGCACCGTGTTGCTTTCGCCAAATAAAGAATTTCTGGCTAAGAATAAGGACCCTTTGGTGAGGTGGTCCCCATGGAAGATTATCCCGCTTCCGCAGGATACATCTTTATGTCCTGTTAAAAACTCTTAAGGACTATTTATCTAGGACATCTTCCTATTCCGGGGGCCGGCTCTTCATTAGGCAGAGTGGTGGTACCATATCATTACAGGGTATTAGACAACAAATTTTGTAGTTTATTAAGAAAGCCAGCCCAGGGTCATTTCCCAGGGTGTATGACATTCGGGCTATAGTAACTTCGATAAATTTCTTCAAACATATGAACTTTGATGATCTAAAGAAGTATACTGGTTGGAAATCGCCCTCGGTGTTCAAAAAGCATTACCTTAAGTCTTTGGAGGATCTTAAATATCATACCATAGTAGGGGGGAGACCAGTGTCCCCTGCTATAACATCAATATAGTGCTGTCCTTGTGTCATACGGATCTTTTCCTTTATGACAGCCTCATTAATATTCTACCTACCTCAGCAGTTATAATTGTTATATATATTATTTCTAATCAATCTTGTATTTCATTTTAGGAAAATGTAGCTTGGTGTTTTCTCTGTTAAAATTTCCTGGAGCAACACGGCCGAGCCCAGAAAAGGGATTTTGACGTAGGAAAAATCTATTTCTGGGCGAGGAAGCCATGTCGCCCAGTGAAAACCCCCCTATAGTTTTCACCCCCCCCTTGCTGTGCACCAAGCTTCAATGCTATCGATAAGTATGACTTCACAGACGCCTTCAACGGGGTAGCAGGGTGTGACCTACGGGTCAGCTTCCCGTATTTAGGGGATTTTGATGAGGAAAAGGCTAATTGGAGGGGTTGCTGTGGTAGTGTTTAACACTAGCCCAGGTTTTATACTGACACTTTTTTTTATAGGTGAGCGAATCAGAGTTCTGACATGTCCAATTTAGCAGTTCTCTGGTATTATAGCAATATTTTACTAGAAATAATGCTAAACGGACTTATTTCACTGGGCGACACGGCTTCCTCGCCCAGAAATAGATTTTTCCTACGTCAAAATCCCTTTTTTCATGTTATTTTTGTGACTAAATACATTTATTTTGTAAAATTTACTCATTTTCAAAATATTAACTGGTTAATTGTACCGCTGCATGACAAACATTATCTAAATAAAATATATTTTTTTCAATGTATATTTAAATATTTAGGTACTGTACTTAACTCCCCTATGTACACATATTGTAAAAAGAAAATGGACTGCTTGAATACTGTATGAGAGAAAATGGCAGTGCCTTAGTATAGGGGGAACTTGATTAGTTTTCACTCATACGTAGTTATAAGCCATATAATAGGGGTAATATTGTAAAATGACTTTAAAAAGATATTAAAGTGTGTTTTAGGATGATAGTTTAATGTATATTTGGTGTTTGAAGTATTAAAATAGGCAGTTATAAGCATGTAAAGGGGGATCTTTGTTGTTTGATATATTAAAACTGGTAACAAGACACTATTAAATTCACTTGTCTCCTCACCCAGATGAGTTTTAAAGCAATTTCTTAAGTAAGTGACTCCTCAAGTATAAACTCTACAGTTTCATGATTTTCATATGTAGTGTTAATTAAATTTTGAATTTGCTTTCCCTCTTCTATTCAGATGGGAGATGCTGGTACATTACTAGTTTATAACAATGCTGGAGTCCACGATTATTTGATGAAGCCTTGGGTGTCATGTGCATTGACTCAGAATTGCATTAGTCCTATTGGTGCTCAGGACACAGGGTGCAGGTAAGTAAATTGTTTATAAGTATGAAATAAAATTTATATTAACTACAAAAAGATTCAGATTAAGATTTATTATTCCTTGGCTATGATTGTACAGAAAATATGTACCGTATATACTCGAGTAACGTGCGATCTCGCATATCATGCGACCCCAAAATTTTCACCAATAAACAGTGGTTTTGTCATGTATCTCATGTATCATGCGAGTTCCTTTTCCGAGGTCAGTTCATAAGGTTGGTGGTTTAGCGTGCTAATGGCCGAGTCGTTCAGATGTGTGCTGCTGCTAGTGAAGTTACGGTAATTTTCTTACTAATCTCGAGAATTGAATAGAAGATCTCAAGATTAAAAAATAATACCCAGATAATAAAATAATTGTAAAAATAACACGCCTTGGAGTCCTAAATCATTCTCCTCTCTGTCTCTCTCTCTCTCTCTCTCTCTCTCTCTCGTCTCTCTCTCTCTCTCTCTCTCTCTTCTCTCCTCTCCTCTCTCTCCTCTCTCTCTCTCAGAAATAAATACTGTAATTTGAGTCTTTCACCAACGGGTATCAGTAAATGTGTAGACATTGTGTGCGTGTTTAAAAAAGTGTAGTGTACACACATTCCGATGTTTCGGTTTTTGGAATTTTTCAATTTCGGAAATGTGAGATCAGATGCATAATCAAACAAACATCACTACTGCAGAAAAAAAAAAAAAAAAAATTTTTCCCTTTATGTTTTTCATTATTGTTATTTATAATTACTGTTTATTTAAATAAATATTAATATAATACTGTTACATGAATGTGAGATAATTAAGATCAACTATAATAAAATAGTGGGACAATTAATATCATATGTTCACTAATAGCTATTACAGTATTTTCAAAAACAAACATTCCGTAAAACACAAAAAATCCATGGTACATAACAATCAAAATCTAATGTTTTGCAGTTCAACTTGTGAATTTCAACAATAAGTATGACTATATAATATATTTCACCATATCGATCTTGCAGTTGAAGAGTCGTAAAATTTTGAGTATGGTCCGGGAAAAGGATTTGTACGTTTGTGATTACGTATCGCTACAACACCATGCGGTATTTTCATACCACTATATTGATGACGCATCGCTACGACACAATGGTATTTCTGGGCTCAGCCGTGTCGCTCCGTGAAATGTGTCCTCTTTAGCACTATTTCTAGTAAAATATTGCTATGATACCAGAGAACTGCTAAATTGGACATGTCGAGTCTCTGACTCGCTCACCTAAATAAAAGGTGTCGGTATAGAACTGGGGCGAGAGTGTTAAACACTACCACAGTAACCCCTCCAATTAGCCTTTTCCTCATCAAAAGACCCTGAAAACGGGGAGCCGACCTATAGGTCACACCCAGCTACCCTGTTGAAGGGGACTGCGGCGTCATTTTCTTATCGATAGCCTCCCAAGCGTTGCACGCTTTTTTATAGCTATCTGTTCTTTTTATTGGTTTCGTTATTCTTTTCGTTATGGATCGTCCAATCTGCCTCTTCACCCAAGTTAAGTACTGGTTCGCCTTTTTCTGTATTTAGGGAGTGATTTTGCCTTTCGTTTTGCCTTTATTTAGGTTTTTGTTAGGCGTTCTCCTCCCGTAACGAGCGGGTAGCGAGCCGCCATTACGTCGTTCCTTGTTTTGTACCATTTCGAGCAGGCTTCTTTCAGTTAATCAGTACCTATATATTTATATTTATACTCGTAACTTATGGTATTTCAGTATATATTTTCAGTATATATTTATTATATCTTGGGTGGCAGTTACTTTGTCGATCTGGTTTGATCTATGTTTATTATGTTCATGATTCCTGTTTTTCAAGGGGGTCGGCCGTTCTTCTGCGCACGTTTCTTTGTTTCGTGCTTCGTTGTTTATCTATCGTTCCCCCACCCTTCCCCCTCCCCCTTTTATTTTAGTTTGGTATTTTCCATTCAAGAATTCCCCCTTTTTCTTTTCGTCAGCTTACCGTTTGTTTTCGTTTTGTCGTGAGCAAGTAAATTTTCCTTGTTGCGCCCACTCTCACCGAGTGGCCTCCATTGCGTTTTATATTTTTCGCCCCTTATTTTCATTACCCTGTTAAAGCATGTTTTCCCTTAGCTTTAAGTAATTGATTTTATTTTGTCTATGTATATTTGGGTGTTCGGTCGGACAGCTAGCCTTCATAGGCTTTGCCCTGCGTTTTTCCTCGTGATCCTTTATTCGCGGGGAATCGCTGGTCACGTGATCGTCCCCCCTTCAGCCCTCCCATCCCTCCCTCTCTCGTGGGACTCCCCGTAGTTGGGTGCTGCTCTCGTTGTTTGTCGCTGACGGCCGGTCCCACCAGCTGAGGGGGAGGTGTAGTGGGTCTCCCAGGACCTCGGGCTGGGGAGTGTCGCTTCTTAGCCGACCGCCTCCGGAGTTGTTAGTCGCACTGCGTTTCAGCCTCGGCTTCCGTGGATTGTTGCGCTCTGCTTCTTTCACTCCCGGAGCTACATCACCCGCCTAAAAACATTCCCTCTCCGCATAAGGCGGGTTTTAGATTCCGGCCGCTCCCGGAGTCATTGAGGGTTATGATTACGGAAGATACTCTTCCGTAGGCGGAGATAGTATATTTGTTATTTTATTGTTTTTATTATCATTATTTTTATCTTTATCTTTATTTTTATTTTTATTTTTCTTGCCACGGAACTTGCGAGTTCATGTGGCCGTCCCGGGTTACTTCGTGTACCCCCTCCCCGGGTCATATAGCTCCGGGTATAACAACTCCGGGTGGTTTTTTTTCCTTACACAGTCCCCGGGACGTTAACATATGAATATATTTATAACCTTTCTTTTCTTTATAGCCCGGAATGCTCCGGCACAAAAAAAAAAAAATAAAAAAAATATATTTCATTATCCTATTAAGTGTGTGCAATTGTTCTTATATATTATTGCACTTACAGGCCTCTCAGTGTCTGGTTGCCGGCTGTAGTGCTGCTCTGCAAGATCCGTGCGGCCATGACGTTTGTGTCGGGGCCACGCCCCCTGTGCAGTGCTGCTTCCTGATTCCGTGGTCTGGCATCATGAAAACTGTTTTGCCTGCTACGACTTGGTACATCAGGCTACCTCTTCGGTAAGTTGCCGCACTGCTGATTCTACTGTTTTACTGTATAAAAAAAAAAAAAAAAATATTGAAATGAGATGAAATAAATGATCAATTAAAATTTCTTTAAATTAAAATTACATTGTTTAATCAATAATTATAGAATAATGTTCAAGAATTTACTTGGTATTGACACATTCCTTGCATTACAGGCGCTGAGCAGTCTATTAAGGATGCTGCACTCTCCGCCCTCAAGATCTGGGTTGGAGGGTTTGGACGGAACGTAGGGAAGGCTAAGCCGTATATTCTGTCCGAGATATGGCGACTTTGCTCTTCCCAGCCGGAAAATCTGCCGGATACGTCGATCCAAAAGTAGCGGCACCAATTATCAAATCAATACAAGACTCAGTTATTGAACAGCAAGAGGCGGAATTGCCGGACCTTGGTCTAGAGGAAGTCTCACTTGAAGTGGTTGAGGATTTGCCCGTTACACTAGGCACGGTGTACAGGTAACAGTGTTAATGAGGCTAGCTTACTTAGTCACCGGGATCTTTCCTTGAGTGACTCTGATTCTTCCTCTCCTTCTACTTCCAATTCCTTCATGGGTTTCACAGGAGGTTTGCCCCCTCCCAGGTTGCACTCCTTCTCTGTGATTCCTAAACTAAAGAAAAAACCTGCGGGTAAAACCTTGCTTAAAGGCAGATCAGAGACTATGCCAAGGCCTGGGCAGTCACCAGAGGTTCATACACATATTAAAACTAAAATAAAGTCACTTCCCAAACCTTCAATCCCAAGGTCTCAAGGAGTGGGAATTCTTCCTATTGCCCTACCGAGTACCATTCCATTAACCTCTAGGGACCAGATACCTCATAAGGTACCGCAAGAGGGACAGGATGATTCTCCTTCCGTTGACCAAGACCAGTTCAACACAAATATTCTAATCAGGTCAGTAGCCTTGGTAGTTTACTCAGCTCAGTTGCAGCAAGGTTTGAAGAAGTGTTTAGCAGGTTTAGGTGCTCAGGACTCCCTGATTGCAGGTCTCAGACAGGAGTCGGCAGTTTCGGCCCCTTCTAGTAGCTTGATGCAAGCTCAGAGCATGCCTGACGGGTCCACGCTCCCTCCCTTCCACCCCGGTAATCCCTGGAGGGTGGCTAACTTCGCTCCGTTTGCCAATGGGATGTTGACTATAGAAGGTTGCGGCACACGTAGGCTCGAGGATTTCGAGTTTTTCCCAGAAGGTTTACAGCCTCCATTTATCGGCTATGTTAGGCTTACGGAGCAGCTCTGGTTAGAGAGGATAAGGTCCCCAAGGAGACTGTATCCTTTCTAGAGATCAGGCTCAGCAAACATGGGTACGGAGCCTAGAAGAGTGGGACTGCTCAAATACTAGAATAACAGCTTTTAAAAGTCCTTTCACCATGTTTACAACTGATGTCGGCAACCCCTTACCTTTTACATCAAAGGTAGCAGAACTAACACTCCAGGCAGTGACTCGAGAAGAGCCCATGCCCAGCTTAGGGAGACAGATCCCACATCTTTACTACTCCCAGGTAGGGAGGATTTTGTGGGAGGATTTGCCAGCTACGTTCTCGGTAGGCAAGCTGAAGCCAGATGTGCAATCACCTTGTTTAGTGAACGCCTTCCTAGGCTGTCAGACGCATTGATCCAAGCCGAATTTGACGCTAAGACACGTCTCGCAAGGTCTCTTAACTCCCTAGTGATGACAGAGACGGCGGCTCGGGAGTACGCTCAGGAGCTGCTGTTTAAGGTCATTGCGAAGTCGTTACTTTTAAGCATGCAATGTGACTTGTACGACTTTGCGATTGCTAGGAGAAATTGCAGGAAGCATGTTCTGTCTGAGGCGACGATAAGGCACGAACCCAACAAGCTTCTAGCTTCCTCAATCTGGGGTGCAGATCTCTTCCCAGCTTCAGCAGTATCCGAGGTTCAGAGCGAGGCATCACGTCTTAACCAAAGCATCAGGTTGCGTTGGGGAATCCCTTTCAAAGGAAATCAGAGTCTTCTTCCTCCAGTTTTAGGGGTAAGAAGAGGCAAAGGAAGTTCCTACCTTTCCAAGTCCCGCAACAGCATCCTGTGCTACAAGCTGTTCCAATTCAACAGGTATCCCAGCCTTCGACTTCTAAGGCTCAGCCTCAGCAACAGCATCAATTTGTCTTCCTTTCGCCGCCGTCTAACCAAAACAGGCCTCCTCACATTAATTTCAGTGTCGCCCGCTTTTTAACCCGGTACTATGAGAGTCGGGCATTTCTCCCCTTTAACAGAGTTGCTAGGGGTGGCAGGGCTAGAGGATCCTTTCGCCAGCGCGGAGGAGCCAGAGCCCAAGGGGGGCGAACTAGAGGTGCAAGTTCAGGCAGAGGATCCCGGCCTTCATCATCTCAATGAAGTTTCTCAGGTAGGAGGCAGGCTTGTACTCTTTCGTCATCGTTGGGGGTTCAGCAGTTGCAAAAAGCATAGTATCCAGAGGCCTAGGCTGAGTTGGATCAAAGGTCCTCCTCACCCATCACCTTCTATCAGGAACAAACGCAGGAATTGATGGATTACTCCAAGGACCTTCTCCAAAAGGGAGCAATCTCCAAGACGAAGAACTTGAAATTTCAGGGTCGTCTATTCAGCGTCCCAAAGAAAGGGACCGACAAAAGAAGGGTGATCTTAGACTTGTCCCGTCTAAACTTGTACATTCGTTGCGACAAGTTCAAAATGCTGACCATCTCTCAGGTGCGGACCTTACTCCCCGTGGGGCCGTCACCACCTCTATAGATCTTACAGACGCCTACTATCATGTCCCGATAGCTCGGCACTTCCGACCATTCCTCGGCTTCAAACTAGGGAAAGAAGCCTACTCCTTCAAAGTAATGCCCTTCGGGCCTGAATAATAGCACCAAGAGTTTTCACGAAGCTGGCGGAGGCAGTGGTGCAGGAGCTAAGATCCCAGGGTATATTGGTGGTGGCGTACCTAGACGATTGGCTAATCTGGGAGATGGACAAAGGCAAATGTATCAAAGCCACGGACAAGGTCATGTCTTTCCTGGAATATTTAGGGTTCAAGATCAACAGGACAAGTCCCGGTTGACTCCGGAGTCCAAGTTCCAGTGGCTAGGGATTCATTGGGACTTGGATTCTCACACTCTTTCCATTCCAGCAGGAAAGAGAAAGGAGATTGCCAAGGCAACAAGACAATTCTTAAAGTGCAAAGAGACTTCGAGAAGGAATCAGGAGAGGATCCTAGGCTCGCCTCCAGTTTGCCTCAGTCACGGACGTTCTGTTGAAAGCCAAGCTCAAGGACATCAATCGAGTTTGGCGTTTGAAGGCAAATGCCAAGTGTCGGGACAAGTTCGCCCGGATACCTCTGATTCTCAGAAAACGCCTGCGCCCATGGACAAAGGCCGCCAACCTAGCCAAGGAGTTACCGTTGCAGTTTTCCTCCCCCGTCCCTAGTGGTGCATACGGACGCATCGCTGACAGGTTGGGGAGGTTATTCACAGCACGAGAAGGTTCAGGGAACTTGGTCACCTCACTTCCAAACACTTCACATCAACATTCTAGAAGCTATGGCAGTGTTTCGACTTTAAAAAAAGCTCCGTCCTCCAAAGAAGACTCATATCAGGTTGGTCCTCGACAGTGCAGTAGTAGTACACTGTATAAAACAGAGGTGGTTCAAAGTCAAGTCATGTGAACCACGTGATGATAGCAATCTTTTCTCTAGCAGCCAAGAACACCTGGCATCTGTCGGCTACTCACCTGGCAGGAGTCCACAATGTAGTGGCAGACGCCCTGTCTCGGTCGGTCCCTCTGGAATCAGAATGGTCACTGGACCAAGAATCCTTCGAGAGGGTTTGCCAAAGAGTACCAGGTCTAGAAGTAGATCTGTTTGCCACAGAGGCAAACCACAAGCTGCCTTGTTATGTAGCCCCCCAATCTGGACCCTCTGGCATACGCTACGGACGCCTGAGCATAGATTGGAAACCATTGTGGTCGAAAATCTATTTATTCCCTCCAGTGAACCTTCTCCTGAAGGTGCTGCACAAGTTGAGATCCTTCGAAGGCCAGGTGGCTCTCATAGCCCCTCACTGGCCCAAGAGCAACTGGTTTCCCCTTCTCCTGGAACTAGGTCTTCGCCCTCACCCTCTCCCGGACTTGAGACTATCGCAACAAGTTCAAACGAGGACTGTGTTCGATTCCTCAGGTCTTCACAAAACCCTAACTTTATGGATTTCATGAAGTTTGCAGGTAAGAGAGTAGGCGACATTGATCCACAGAACATGTTGTTCTTGGAGTCAGACAAGAGAGAGTCTACGCTTCGCCAGTATGACTCAGCAGTTAAGAAATTGTCTTCGTTCCTCAGAGAATCAAATATCAAAGTAATGACATTGAACGTGGCCATAACCTTCTTCAGGTCTTTGTTTGAACAAGGCTTGGCAGCTGCAACAATTACAACCACTAAGTCAGCTCTGAAAAAGATTTTTCTTCTCGGGTTTGGTATCAATCTAACCGAGTCTTATTTCACCTCTATCCCAAGGGCATGTGCACGTCTACGGCCCGTTCACAGACCGTCGTCAGTTGTCATGGTTTCTTAATGATGTTCTTAGGTTAGCCTCGGAAACAGACAACTTCAAATGTGATTACCAAACCATTTTGCGTAAAACTCTGTTCTTATTGAGTCTAGCTTCAGGTGCCAGAATATCAGAGCTGTCATCTTTATCTAGAGGTGAAGCGCATATTGAGTTCCTTTCCTCGGGGGACGTGTTGCTTTCGCCAAATAAGCAATTTCTAGCTAAGAATGAAGATCCCTTGATGAGGTGGTCTCCATGGAAGATTGTCCCGCTTCCGCAGGATCCATCGTTATGTCCTGTTAAAACTCTTAAGGACTATTTATCTAGGACGTCTACCTATTCCGAAGGCCCCCTTTTCATTAGAAAAGATGGTGGTACACTATCTCTAAACGGCATTAGGCAGCAGATTTTATATTTTATCAAGAAAGCCAGCCCAGGGTCATTCCCCAAGGTGCATGACATTCGGGCAATAGCAACTTCTGTTAACTTCTTCAAATATATGGATTTTGATGATCTGAAGAAGTATACTGGTTGGAAGTCACCCTTGGTTTTCAAAAAGCACTACCTTAAGTCTTTAGAGGATTCTTAAATATCATGCAATAGCTGCAGGGAGGCCAGTGTCTCCCACTGCTACATCATTAGAGTACCGTCCTTGTGTCATATGAATCTGTTCAATTATGCCAGCCTCATTAGCATTTTACCTACCTCAGCAAATGCCTTAGCTATTAGAATAAGTGTATAATCATGTATAGTTTTACGTACATACAAATTATCTGTAATTATTTTATTATGTTTGTGACTTGTTGCAAATGTTGCCACATGTTTTGGCTATATAGTATATTTTGTTAATAAATTGTATTTTTTTCCTTTGATTTCATTAATATGATTTCTCCTTTCAGGATAGTATAGCTTGGTGTTTTCTGGTACAATTTCACGGAGCGACACGGCTGAGCCCAGAAAAGGGAGTTTGACGTAGGAAAAATCTATTTCTGGGCGAGGAAGCCGTGTCGCCCAGTGAAATCCCCCCCTTTTTTCCTTTTTTCCCCCCCCTTGCTGTGCACCAAGCTTCTTTGCTATCGATAAGTATGACGCCGCAGTCCCCTTCAACAGGGTAGCTGGGTGTGACCTATAGGTCGGCTCCCCGTTTTCAGGGTCTTTTGATGAGGAAAAGGCTAATTGGAGGGGTTACTGTGGTAGTGTTTAACACTCGCCCCAGTTCTATACCGACACCTTTTATTTAGGTGAGCGAGTCAGAGACTTCTGACATGTCCAATTTAGCAGTTCTCTGGTATCATAGCAATATTTTACTAGAAATAGTGCTAAAGAGGACACATTTCACTGGGCGACACGGCTTCCTCGCCCAGAAAGATAGATTTTTCCAACGTCAAAATCCCTTTTTTCATACCACTATACATTAAAGTTAAAATGATCATATTATATTATTGTTTTCACGAAGAAATAATTATATAAAGAAAATTATCGAGTAATTTTTGCCGTCAGCAGTCAGAAAATCACGAACATGGTAACGTTCAAACCTAGTGTCATCCACGGCATATGTCTATAAATAGAACAGAAGCAGAGGGCAGTCATTGGATAACAGATCTCCATTGGCTACCAACCATCCAATCAAGGTGATTAGTTATACTTAACTCTGTGAATTTCTTAGAATGAACGTTTACACGTAACACACGGGAAGCTAACGATGATGTGTGTGCTTTGCATACAGTACGTAGTTTTTGTTTTTATTACTTATTAGTGTATTTTACTGATTACATGAATACTCTCTCTCTCTCTCTCTCTCTCTCTCTCTCTCTCTCTCTCTCTCTCTCTCTCTCTCTCTCTCTCTCTCTCTCTCTCTCTCTCAGGAAAGATACCGCCAATTCAATTTATCAGTATCTTCCTGATAGACAGAGTAAATATTTAGGACTCCAAAGCTTGGCATATGTCAATTATTTTATTATCTTGGGATTTTCCATGGTCAACTCTTGGGATTAGTAAGAAAAATGCGATTATCTGAGTAGCGCACACCCAAATGAATCGGGGTAAGCCTAGCACGCCAAACAATAGTATTTACAAAATGAGCGGAGCTCTCTGTCTGGGCTGTTTTGGTCCACCCACGTGTTTGATCGCATATCTGCCAAATTTATAACAACAACAGAGATAAAACCATTTCTCCCATTACATATATCAAATATTAACTTTTCCGTTGCGCAGAATTCTAAATAAATTACGTAGGTTCACGATCGATAAAGTTTTTTTATGCAATAACAAGAAACGGAATCAGATATTCTATTAACAGGGCATCTCATTTTGGTGCTGTTGCGAATATTTCAACCAGTTCCACGTGCGTTTAAATCCATACTGACTGTACAGTCTGGAGGCATTTCACCCTTCGACATATCTTGATTTCTTAATATCGTAGGTATAGAATAAATTGGTGAGCAAGGAAATATGAAATAAAGCATAACAGTAAGTTTGACGAGTGAGAAAATAAACAATCGTATACAGACAGACTCTCTCTCTCTCTCTCTCTCTCTGAGAAAATAATAGATAGGAAACAATGACTGAATATTGCTTGAATGCGATATGGCAAAGTTTTGGCCTGACTGAAGAGTGGAGTGACTTTGACACCGACTTCCAAGTTATTCCTGGTCATCTCACAGCCATAGATAGACATCAACTTCACAGCCGAGAAAGGGCAATCGTATACGAAATAAATAGGTATGGAAAATGCGAAATGCGGGCCTATGTTGTCCCATAAAAAAAGCTCTCGCTCGGACAGCTGTAAGATTTAGGAGAGAGAGAGAGAGGCCGAATAGGAAGGAGATTAAAGTACCTGGGAAGGAAAAACCCTTATAATCTTATAATTATAGCCTCGGGGTTTGTCTCAAGGACATTCAAAGGTCTGTCACACACGGGCAGTTGTTGTTTTTGTAAAATTAGCATAAGGGCAGATCTTTAAAAGCCACGCCAGAGAGCTCGCCACGGTGACAAGACTATACCTTCCATATGAATTGACGATGTCCTATACGAAGATGCAGGAGATGAGGATGAAATGATCAAAGATCTGGAAGATGACGAATATGATGACTGCCTTGATGGCAAAGAATTCAGAGCAGTATTTGATGACACGGACACGGAGAGCGACTTTGGAGGATTTTAGTTTATTAATTTTATGCAATTTTTTTTACTTTAATAAATTTTCACTTACCTGCGTATCCTAAAAGGAAAATAATAGTTCAAGTAACAAATGTTTCTTTTACTGAGTAAAACAAAAAGTAAAAAATCCTTCGGTGTCGTGCCTTAACTGATTTGGAAATTATAGATGGTTAGTCTAGAACAGTTAAACATGTTGTATAAACCAAAATAATGCAAATGGCGCACGATCGCTCTTTTGTATTTTAAAATACAATAGTAATATGAGAATGCATACAATATTATTGGATATAGTGAAGTACAAGTAAAACATAACTTTTTAAAAGATCTACTGTTTTCCTCCGGTAGTAACTATCGCGATCTGCCGATTTGGGAAAGCATAGACGGTACACTAATTTTATACCGCCTGTATGATGCGACCCCTTTAAAATTAGCTTCAAAATTAGGTTTCAAAAGTCGCATAATATGCGAGTATATACGGTATATTATTGACCTTTTGACACTTATACTACTAAGATAAATGGGCTTGCTATTCCTAGCTGTTTGCATAGAAAATATACTGTTATTGACCTATAGCACTTTAATAGCAAGTTAAATGGGCTGAGAAAATTAATCTCACCCTCTGTTAAAGATAGCTATATTGTGCTATCAGGCATGTCAGCATTTAAATAAAAAAGAATGTTTGGTTGACTGAAATGGCTGTCTAGTTCACAAATGAATGTGGAAACTGGCCTTCGATATGCTTTAGCAAAAATTGCTCCTCAGCTCACTATTCTAGTTGATGAAAAACAGTTTCAGCAATCTCATTATCTCCCTTTACTGTTGATGTAATAATGATGTACTATTTTGTTTTTGCAGCTCAGTACCCTAACCTTGAAAATTTACTTAGAAACAGGTACATAATTATAACAAAATTTTCTTTATTTTTTATGGAATTCTTTGCGTTAACAATAATACCGGTTATGTCAGAAGTTATGCACTTACTTCACTTCAGCACAGTACTTGCAAATACACACAATAGAATTTTTTTCTGACATTATTTTGCTTTCTTTATACGAATTGGAAGGGGTACATTACTAACATTAAAACTACCCGAAAGGGTACGTGGTGAAAAAGAGGTTGAACACCCCTGGTATATAGGCAATCTCTGTTCATGGCCAAGTGCCAATAACCACAAATCGTCGTTAACCAGAATATCACAATAAATATGGTAATAAATGATGTTTACAATACAGGCGGCCCGCAGTTAACGGCGCCATCACTCAACGGCGAATCGGTTTTACGGCGGTCGTCAAAAATATTCATTACAAAAATAAGGCATTTTAAAGGTATCTTTACGGCACAAATTTCAGTTAACAGCGCCGCTAGCTAGCCGTTGTCTAACGAGTTCATACATTTGTAGAAATGCCGTTCAGACCATAAAGGTTATGCAAATTATATTAACAAATTTTATGGAGAGTTATTACGTAGGTATTAGGGTAAAATATATGCCTCTGATGCTGTTCTATGCCGAAAATATCGAGTTACATAAGTGCAAATTTAGCTATGGATGTGTCGATTCATAATTGTTCATGCTTTTGTTTAAAATGTGTATGAAAATGTATTACGTGAAAGGCATTTTTATTTCTGTACAGAAATATGATACAAAGGCAGCTTTTGAAACTGCCCTTCACGTTATCAAATACGATATTTTTCATGTTCTTTCTTGTACGCCGCCGCCTGCCGCTCTTCCGAAAATATCGATTCAAAAAAAGTGCAAATTAGCGATCGATGTGTCGATTTTATAAATGTTTATGCTTTTATGTTTGAAATGTGTATGAAAATATATTACGAATAGGGTATTTTTATTTCTGTGCAGAAATATGATAAAAAGGCAGCTTTTGAAACTCCCCTTCAAGTTATCGACTACGATGTTTTTTTCAAGTTCGTTCTTGTATGCCGCCGTCTGCCGCTCTTCCGAAAATATCAAGTTAAAAAAAGAGTGCAAATTTAGCGATCGATGTGTCGATTTTTCAAATGTTTATGCTTTTATGCTTAAAATGTGTATGAAAATATATTACGTAAAGGTATTTTCATTTTTGTACAGAAATAAGATACAAATTAAGGCAGCCTTTGTAACTACGCTCTACGTTGTCAGGGGATGGTTTTTCATGTTCGTTCTTGTCCGCCAGTTCCGAAAAATGCATTGTGTTATTTTATTAATTATGCATCTTTTCCATAAATCCTTTAAAAAGTTATACATTATTTCACTGTATCCAAGAATATTGTATGTATTCTCATATTATTGTATTTTAAGATACTACGGCAAACTTAAGCCCGTATTCCGTGGAGCGGCCAATGTTGTGGTGTGAAATCAGCTGATGAATACAAGTTTGTTTCACCATAACGCAATTCTGAGCGAAATGCGAATGCTCTTGCTTCTAGTTAGCATAAACGAATATCTATATACTTGACTTATATGAGACCAAGTTATTTTTTGTTATATGTACAGCGTGTTTTTAGGTGGAAATATTTATTGAATATGTCTCGTTGTGAATGTGAACTACTATTTTTTTCGTTAACAGATTACATTGGCGACATGTTTATTGCATAAAAAATTACATGATTCTGTTCGCAATAATCCTTTATGTCATCGTAATACGAACTTTACGTTATTTATCTTATATCGGCGTGAAACCCACAGTAAAATGTGTTCTTTCAAGCACAGTAGTTTTGATTAAAACGATTTTATCCCAATTTTATCTACAGTTGTGTGTGATGGCAGACGTTTACTGCAGTTTTATCCTTGTTGCCAATGTACGATAATAGTCATTAGCAGCTTGAACAGTTTTCTCAGCTTCAGTTATAACTAGGTTTAAATTTAACGGTATATTTCCCGATTGATCTTTAATCTATATTGATCTCTGATCTATAGCGAATAAAGTTATTACATTAAGATATCTCAGTTCTATTCTATACATAACGCCATTTATAACAAATACGGCAATGTTGCACTGTAGTACGATGATCGAAAACAAGCCAAACAGATGTTATCCAGTTCGGTTGTGGTATGTACTTGGAAAAAAAAAAAATAGTTTCTCGTTCGGTTGTTCATGGCTGTACACGTTCACGCAACGAGTATAAAGTTAAAACCATACTTTCATCATTCTCTTTTGCTGTTATTGAACTTATGTAACTAGAAGATGGATAAAGTTAGGCCATTGTAATTTGATCTCTCATAAAATCGGACTAACGTAAGACTAATGATCGTAACCTGAACACTACAGCTACCTGTACACTGTATAAACTTTATTATATCTTTACATACTCAAGACACCCACATGTACTGTACAGTAAATTCTATAGTACTATACTGCATAAATATAATTTTACTTATTGCGCCATTGTGGGATTACGGTGCCTTTGACTGGTCTAGAGTTTCGAAAGAAGGTGTGCGGCGGCCGTAGGCTTTAAAATCGCTCAGCGTCGGTGGCCAGGAACGGAACCCCTGCCGCTAACCGAGGGCCGCCTGTACTGTAAGTGCCGACTGGCACAGGTTAATCCCTTATTGACAATGATAAACCGCTTACCAACACTGATAGATTGCCTAGTGACGCTGATAGGCCACCTACCAATGCCGATAAACTGCTTACTGGTGCCAAAAATCACTTACCGTTGCCAAAAATCTGGTTTTGATGTTGTTAGCCAAGCGTTGTAAAACCGAAACACAATTAACTGATGCCATCGATAAGCGTCAACTGCCTATAATTCCTTTCTCCAGGACTTCTGTTAATACTGTAGTAAGAATATTGAGTTTGTCTGTGAAGCAATTATTCTAGGAAAAACTTGTAATTTATGTTTTTGTTTTATCAGGTATGACAAAAAGCCACTGTTCCGTTACTCTGGATGCCACCATTATGATGCGTCAGCTTTTAATGTGGCATTAGGAGTCATGTTTTCCTATGATACACGGCCGTACCTCGCTGCATCCTCTCCCTTCATTAGAGTTTCACGGAAGGAAAGTGCTGAAGCTGATAATTTGGCTGGTGAAGGTAGGACAAATAATTCAGTAAGAGAAATTATAAAAAGAGATCATATTGGCATTTTCGATCCAGACTCTATTGGTCCATCACTGAGAAATAGTTTGAATAATCTCATGCCTACCAACAAAGACACAATTCACTTTGACACTAAGGAGGAACAAGATGTGAACTTTGTGAGTAATGGTAAAGTTAAAAACTTGAAATCACCCAAACAAACATCGTACAACTCAGATAGCAAAAATGAACATTGACGTGAATTTCACCCTGGTGAGGGTTCTGCTTATTTTCTTGCATTATTGCTTATTATGTTCCCAGAAATGTTCCAACTGCAGTAGAATTTTACTGTTCAAAGGATGTGGAATGTTTTCAAGGAGAATTCAGGTTACTTTCATGCCACAAGAATGAGTTTTACTCATCTTTGAAATATTACCTTGGTGCTTATTTTTTTAAAGTTATGAAAAAGCTAGTGCATTAGTATAACAGAAATCCTAGAACATATACAAAAAAGTGGCCAGTCTGTGGAAAGTGTTAGAGGCTATTACTACTCTGTATGTGAGCTTCTTTTCCAAGTCAGAAATGTCATCTTCATAAGTCAAGTGCACGCTTAGTGTATACGTAAAAAAGCAAATTAATTGTCGTAAAGTTTCATAAACTGTTGGTGTTAAGAGTTTAGGAAACAGGTGTTGGAGAATAATAACTTTCATTTTGAGGTTACATTAACATGAGGCAGAATAATTCAATAAACACTTTGGTAATGATTGCTTTACCATTGTATAATACATACGCATTAGTACTACTCAAAATGTAAGATTTTAGAGTAAAAATAAAAAAGCCAAAGAGATAGATCAGATAAAAACAAATCTGGGTATTATGTATAAGAATAGTGGAAGCAGTGGTTGAAGGATGTCCAGTAGACTATTGTTAAAGACAAAAATAGACAGCAGAGGTTGAAGGAAGTTCAGTACACCATTATCAAAGACAAAATATGAACTAGAAAATTATAATTTGCAATTATAGGTAATCAACTTTACTGCTGCACTCTGTGAACACGTTGTGCAAAATACTGAATATGTTGATACATATTGGAAATATTAGATTGCGTAGAAAGCTGTCTAGTTTTATTTTTCAGGATTTTATAATTATATGCTGGATGCACTGCTGTAAGCATGGAGGCAAAATGTGCTCTTTGATATAGCTTGCATAGAATTAATTGTACTCAAGTACACAACTGTAAAGCAGAAGGAAATATGTTGACTGTTACTAGACATTGCTTTTATATGGGCTACATACCTTCCTCTCCCCAAGAGGATTGTGATATTGTTGTTAGAGAAAAGCCTATACTCTACTGCTCATGATAGAGCACTAGTAAAATTTTATTTTTATAATGGGTTGCTTGTAATGCAAGCATAACTAGCATCCTGGTTTTGTTACATGAACACTGAAGAGGATAGGGACAGTTTTATCAATGGATGTTCATCTTGAGGCATGTTAGAAATTTACCCTAGAAGAAATATACAGAATTCTTTATCATTTTTTTCTGCTAGTAGCTTCAGCTCAATTTAGTCAGTACCTTAAGCAAAAATATTTTTATTTAGAATATTTAATAACTTGTGGTTATATTAACTATAGTATCAGATAAGTTGGGTGTTTACGCACTTTATAAAGCTGTAAGTGGTTATTTCTATTGCTTTGGAATTAGACATAGTGTACATAAAATGCTGTATAGTTATAATAAGTTGATATGAATTACTAATCTATTACTTTTTATACTTTTACTAATGACATTAATGAATGAAGAGGTAGTCTAGAGATTGGCCAGCTCAACTGTGTCTTGCCTTCTGTTTAATGTGTACAGATGGCCCATCATATATTCTTAAAAGCCAGACCAGAGCATATCAGGCCTTTTTTCTTCCTTTGTGTGCATCACAGTGCTTCAAAATGATGAGGATGATATTCTGAGGACAAAAATGATCGTAGAAGGAATTTAAAAGTGTGGTTGAGAATAAATGAACATTGAAGTAATCATAACAAGGAAAGCAGGCTATCAGTTAACGTAACATTAAAACCAATCACAACCAGGGCATTCTAGTCATCCAGCTATTGATCACAATTAGAATGAAGGTAAGAACACTTATGAGCATGGTTAAGGACTTGCTCACTGGCTATGCATTCATTAGTCAGGCAGCCACAAATCAAGCCAAGCAGATACTAACCAGTAGCAAACAAATGTTTATCTAATCATCTTAGCCTTTACCAATTTTTAGCCATCAAGGAATATATATTTGTTATCGGCAAGAACTTATCATTTTAATAGATACTAATGAACAGAAGGAACTAGAAACTTCTTTGTGACAATGGACATGCCCAAAGTTACAACCACTGTCTGATAAGAATGTTCATTGAATGGGATGGAAGAAGCTATGCCAGAAGTGTGTTTTTTAGACAAGAAATGTAATGCATAGCAGCAAATCCTGTAAAAGCATATGACATTCATAGTGATATTCATCAGACAACAATTTAGTTTTAATTGGTAGTACATGCTTCAGTGGCATAACCCAAATAGCCTGCCATTGGGTATTCTCTTGGCAGATCCAGTGCCAGAGGTGTCATTCATGGGTGCATCCATATGGGGTGGGCTTCATTTGGTTGACTTGAAAATGTCAAGGACATATTACTACAAATCAAGGTACTTTATTGACATATCATTAAAGAGGGCATGTTAATCTGGAACTAACAGGAAGTCCTTATAAGGTCCTCAGGTTGGAAAGATGCTGGTATTCATGTCAAATAAGTCAACTGTTGTCATATATCCAAGGAACCAAGATGGAGATCTGATGTATGATTTGGGATCATGATCCACAACTAGGCTGAGAAGAAGAATATCTAGTTGGTTCATAGATGTGTTCCAGGAAGGAATAACTTGATAAAGTAAATTATAGTTTTGGACATGTTTATAGGTTTGGGTGTTTGATAATTAGTGTTTGTCGATAGAATTATCAAAAGTATGCTGTGGTCGGTTCTCTGTGACACCAATAATAAACCCCTTATTACCAATTTAGGTAGTGAAATTTTAAATGACTCGGCAAAACATACTATTATACAGCATTAATGTATTGCTTTACTTTTAAATGTATTGTGGAAGGTTATTTTTCATGAGGAATTAGGGTTTGGAGATTTTTTACAGTTTTATCTGATTATTGTATTTTGCATACTGATCACAGAGATATGGAATTTTAATTTGATGTTTAACTGCACAAAGATATACAGGCAACACAGTAGATTACTAAAATAATCACACACACCACTTCCATAACCAATTAAGCTACAATCCCAGCTTGTTTCACTCTCATGGCTAAATCACACCTCGTAAACACTATTCTTAGTCTAGTTTATGAGGTAATGGACGTTCCTACTGTATCATTATTATGAAGTATTTTATTGAGACCTCTTCATTCACAATTTTGGATTCTTGGGCTTGATCAAAGGATTTTTCCCAAATGAAAGGGGAAAATTAGACAAGGGTAAAACTGGAGCTGCCTCTGTCATCAAGGACTACAGGTCAGCCGTTTCTTGAATACTATTGCTAACTAAAGAGCTAAATCTCTTAAATTTGGCAGGTACTAATGAATTTTCTGAATTTTAAGAGAAAACTCTTGGTACTCTACAACTGTTTTTTTTTTATTGACATCAAGAGTTTGTAGATGGGGAAGTGAACTCATTTGATTGCTAATCGAGGATGGCCCTTTATGGATTTTTGGCAGATAGCTTTGCTCCCCACTGCAGTACCTGCATGTGAGGAACTTAAGGGTTAGGGAAAAGATGGCTCCCTTCTGTGAGCATTTTTGCAGTAAGTGGAGAAGTGTAGTAGATCCTACAACCTACATTCACTTTATTTATTTCCTTGTGCATGTCAGTGAAAGTTGCACATAAAGTGATCTCAAGAAAAACCATCTCATTCTTGATGAGGGAGGTGATATCCAAGGTATGAAGTTATGCCCGAAAATAGATTCAAGTACACTCATCAAGGTAATAATCTACGAGGTAAAAGCCTTCTTCAGACTTATTGATTTTTTGAAAACCATACGTATTAATTTTTCATACAAAACCATGGCTTATTTATAGCCCATGCTTGTTATTATTAGTAATAGGGTTTAATTTTTCCAGACCTCTGAGTCTTAAGTAGACTCTTCTCAGGCTGGTGAGCCCATGCTTGTAGTCTTCAAATGCCCGGAACATTTCAGTCTTTTGTTAACAGACAGGTTGGAGGTATGTAGTCTTGCACATGCATCCATGATTCTCCAGCAGTTAATTTCCTTATGCATATAATTTTCTAAAATTGGACAGGGAATTGTAAATTGAAATAAAAGATAAATTGCAACTACAAATGTCAAAAACATAATGGCAAACACAAGTCAATTTATCAAAACTGGACACGTAACTTTAAAAATAAAATTCACAATACCAAGAAAGAAAAAACACAAAATTTGATCCTACCGGATATATACCTAAAGTTAACAAAAGGCCATTGAAGCCTTTTCATTAATGCAGAGACAATTAAAAACACAGGTGGAGCTAAACAAGCAATAAACAAATAGTAATGGACAGACTAGAAATCGTCTTATAGAATAGTATTTTATTGAATACACACAAGGCTAAGAGGGCAAAGATTGAACAGAACTAACTAGAGGCAAAAACCAAAGAAAAGTAACTTGTTCATACCAAGATACTTACTCATGCTGGAAACCTGTTTAAGAGAAAATTAGAACAAGTCCAGTACTTCCAGTCATTCCTATCACTTAACTGCTCTCCAGAAAGATGTGAAGAAATGGAAACCCAGCAAAGCAGAACTTTTACCCAAATTTTTATATTGCACTGATAAAAAAAAAAAAGCGAGTGGAAGAACTATTGTTTTTGATTAGTGATAATTAAATGAAATGTTGAAATAATCTTTGGAATATTGGGAAATCAGTCTACTTTTTTTAGGATTTAGTGAACCACTTACATTATGGCAAACGTGAAAAGTGATTTGGTTAAGTACTGGGAACTTTGGATCTGTTAGCGTATGCTCAGCACCACCATTAATCTTGTGTCTGTTAAAACACTGAGTGCTTAGGATATTGAAGACCACAGAGGTGAGTTTTTTTTTATAAGAAATAGGTTTATGATGAAACAAATATTTTGATCAAGTTTTTGCTACAGGGTACTGTTTGTTGGAGAATGTAACTCCCTAAAGTATGGATGAATTTTCTAGCAGACTGGTAGGCTGGATGTGCACTATATCATATCAATTTATCATCTTATTCTTGAACACCTTGAATCAGCCTTCAATTTGCACATAAATATGTTGTCATTAATTCCTCCAGAGTGGGTTTTGATATACATAGTATCTGTTTGGTTCTTAGTGGGACAGGGATCAAGGTCATTAAAGATTTATCTGATATACTGCAGGGATCCAAGGGCATTAAAGATGTACTACCTGATATACTGCAGGGATCCAAGGACATTACAGACATACCTGATATACTGCTTCTGAATATGTTGATTACAGTATATCGATTGTAATTAAAGCTAAGACCTTGAGCAAGTTCCAGGCACCAAAAACTAACTTGCCAGTAATACCAAATAGGTTGGGTGTTGTTGCTGGTGAATCAGAATTCTCTTAATCTCCATAAACATCTGTTTTTCATTGTGCACTGTATGAACCTGAATTTATTTTAGGATTTTTATTTCAAGTGCACAAACCTGATTTATTATTTTATGCAAAAAGTTCTCCCCCTTCCCATTTTGACACATCTCTGAGCACTGACAGGAAAGGAAGTTAGTGTTTGTGAATGCCAGACAAAGGTCTTTCTATGATGGATGTACACTACAGCATTACTCACTGTAAGTAACAGTTTAACTAAGTTTTAATTATTTTGGCAAGTCACAATGGCATTAGTAAAGGTATAAATAACGATAGTAAGTTTATATCTTTGAAACTAAAAATATTAAATTTTAAACAAATTTGCAATGCTTTATAAATAAACTTGGATTTTTCATGGAATTGTGATTCTTGAAAATATTGGGTGAATATTGTTTCAAGTGACCTAAAAAAATGTTGTATTTCATAGTTCGTTGAATTTTAGAAAAATTGTTAAAAATGGACAGTAATGTCATATAACAGCTTATCACCTTGCATAAAATTATAGTGTTTGAGATCTGATCAGTAAAAAGGCACACTCATCTTGTCAACTAAAAAAATTTATTTTGGTATTTTATGGAAAACTATTTTCTGGCTGTGTAATGTCATTTGTAATTAGTTTTATATCTATTAAATCAGATAATGACTTCTTACTGATCAAAAAAGGATTTCTCAGAAAATAATTTTTCTTAATGTTCAACTAAGTACCAGGAACCCTGTAAAAAAATTGTTTTTTGAGAAGTCCTTTTTTGTTTAGTAAGAGTTCATTAAAATGGTTAAAAGTCAAAAAATATTTGGAGCAACGTTGTCATTAAATTTTTTTAGGTAAATGTTTTTGGGCATGTTTGTTACCAAAGAATCTTATTTTCATTAAATATAAAATGCCTTATATAGCCACACTTTCCGTGTGCAGTTAGCAATTTTTTTTACTTGAGAATCTAGTGTAATTTGGTGTTCATCAAGCTGACTACAAATGAATATTGAACCTTGTTAAGAGGAACATTTGGAAAGTCAATTACACCACTCTCAAGTTTTCATGTTTTAGTTTATGGTCATTGAATTTATAATATTTTAAATGTCTTTCTGTCCTCCGAAAAAGGATTTGACTGGCTTATAATTTTCCATTCTTTGTAATTTAACTACATCTTTGTCATAACAGAAAATCAAGTGTCGCAGCTTCCTCTTGTTAAGTATATATTAATTTTCTCTTATAAGAACTGGGAGTTTTCATTAATTACTTTGGAATTATCTATTGTTAGAAGTTTTGGGGATTAAGATTTAGAAGCTAGTTTGTGGGAACTTCTTTTTTAGTTATTTACATAATTTGTTATCAAAACTGGGGTACATTTATGTATCCAACTACTATACTAAATTAAAATTAGAGTGGAAAACATTTTGCAAAAGGACAGCTGAAGTATGTCTTATTATATTAACATGCATTTTTTAATCATTCATTTAAGGCATTGCCTGAACTTATTAATTTAGTTGACATGACACAAATATCTTGCACTAATTACTAATTGTGGCTTGGGAAGTTTGCAAAATTGTGGCTATATTGCTCAAGGGAGAGTCCATTTTGTTATTTTAGAAGTCTGATTTTGTATTTGTTGTAAAACTAGTAAGACTTTCCTTGTCTTTGTCTTTGTTTGTTATAGAATGGAAATTAGCTAAAATGTATGGTAATAAGAAATATAGGATCACATATAGAAAGCCAGTTTTGTGTACAGGTTGTAGGTAGTGATATAAATTTTGTACCTTAGTTTTATCAGTACTGTAATACTTGACATCTAGTTTTCACAAGCATTAAGCTATGAGTGGCTGTCTCTTGATATCCTGTCTCACTGCTGCTTCAAAATTCACTTTTCTATGAGATCATTTTGCTGGGGTGCTGTTGAAGCTAATTCTGGTGCTTTTGTCATTTCCTTGTGCATCATTGAAAGCATAAAGACCATAATGCCTGCTGAAAACATATACATAGATGATTTTTATTAGTATATATTGATTTGATAAGATTTGTTGTGCTTTTTCTAGGAATGGAATTAGTTACAATGCATTTGCCATTTTCTACATGGAACAAATGAGTATACATACAGAGAAGGAAATCAAAATCATGGCTGATTTGGATTGATTCCCAATTCTATTTCTGAGTGTTTTATTTTAACAGGAAACTAGATTCCTTGGATTTTAGTTCTTTCCCTGTTGTTCTGCAAGTAACTATGATGTTTTCTTTCCTATATAAATAGACAATGTACAGTCACTTCCACTGCCAACCAAACACAAAGGCACAGGAATCACAGTACTGGAGTTTGAATTGGCAAAGCCACTGGTAGCATATTTTACAAGACAACTGACCATTTGGATATATTATTTAACTATTGTCTTTTTTGGTATATAGTGTAATGGTGTACAAATGTTAAATGCTGTTAATATCTGTTGTAATCCCTTTATGATATATATACGTATGTGTATTTGTTTTATTTCTTTGTCAGTAATGTTGAGACATTGTATATACCAAACCTTTTGGTTATGTAGTGATAGGTTAATTTGTATGATTGTTTTTTATTCATTTATGAACAATTGTGATAAATGTTTGCATTTCAAAGGATACCAGATTACAGAAAATCTAACATATTCAAAGTCAGCTAAAGGAATATTTTATTTGACTAAATTTTTTAGTCATTTGAAAGACTGGGATATAAATCATACAGTAAATGGTACAGCTCATTTGAATTTACTCAGTATCTTTTGTATTAGGTTGGAAGATAATAAATATGTTTGTTTATTGTCATTTTAGAGGATCCTAAAAGCTGTAGATTCCAATAGTTTTATAGACATTAACACAAAGTCCCCAACTTCATCATTCCTCAAAAAAGTCTGAAGCATTGTGTGCTAGAGAAATGCTGTAGGGATATATTGATTTTCTTTGTACACATTGGTAATAAAAACTATGAACTTTATTTTCAATAGGGTGATACTGATTTGTTAGGAAACCTCATTGGTGATAAATGTGGGTTATGAAAGTTCCGTTCTTTTGTTTCTTTGGTTTCAGGTATCATGGTGCTCATCTCTCTCTCTTTAGAGGTAGTATACTGATTTGATGGCAAATAAGACCCATAGACATGAAGGCCCTTGCTTTTCTGTAGGAAATATTTAGAAATGAAAGTGGTAAGTGTATTTAAGCTTTCAATTTAATTTCAGGTTTTTATGGAAAAAAACGAGGACAAAACATATAGCTTTCATTAAGTAAACTGATATTAGTCATACTTTCATGGTAGGTTACTTTCTATTGCCCATAGTCATTCCATTTTATATAGAAATAGGGATCCAAATAAATACAGTGCTGCTTCTCCATGAACATATGAATCTGTTTAGAGCTGTCAGCCACTCTCCATATGGGGTATTCTAATCCTGTTGTAAACATTGTATCTGATGCAAAAAAAAAAGTCCAATGTGAATGTGATTTTTTTTATACTGTAGTTTTTAAAAGGGAATTACACTCTTGATAAAAGGAACATCTACAATCAAACCAACCCATTCTTTGGAATTCTCATGCAAGTGATTGAACTTCTAATTATAACCTATTAAGAGTTTGAATTAACTTCCTTACTTAAAATCATGGTAATCTTTGGTTACTAAATGTATGTACTGGCCAAATTCATCACCATTAATTTTGTAACTTATCAGTCTTTTTCTTTTCTTGCCTCAGAAAAATCTTGAACACGGATTTCACTGTTTTTAACTATGTTGAACTGCACTTGTGAATACATACCTTAGTTGTAGCCAAAATATGTTGCATTGCTTAGATGCATAAGTGTCAGTTGTCCACAATTGTGAGGTTCCTTCTGGTATTAAGGTTTGTAGTTATGATAGCTGTTCCCCCCCTCTGTCTCCTTTCTTTTGCATGAGCATATGAAGCAAGATTTATTTCTCCATAAGTTGGTTCATTCTCTAAAGGAGAAAATGTATTTGGTTTCTTGCTCTAGTGTGAGCACCTGCGGCATCATGCCAGTGCAAAGCGTCGTGTTACAAATCCTGTTTGCTTCACACTGCAAGTCTCGATCCCCACCTGTTACCCCTAGGCCCTCTGGTAGGCATTCAGGCAGTTTCTGGGGGTCATGCTCTTTTTCAAGATCCCCCAGATTTTGATAAATTGCGTCAGTCTCCTGATTAGGGCCCGAGACCTTCTAAGGCCTGTTTGAGTTCTTGTTCCTGGCCTTAGCACAGAATTTGGGTCTGCAACAGGATTTTCCATTGTTAGCTAACCAGGTATTTTCTTTGTTTCTGCTATTCCTGAGTCCTCTCTTTGGGAACTCTTTTGAGGGAGAGACCTAAGTTTCTGGCACCAGTTATGGCACAATGGTAGCGTGAAGTTAACCCTTATATGCCAGGCTAAAATGTACATTAGGAACTTCGCTAGACCGGGACAACTTTAAGGTTGGCCAGTTAAATTTTAAAAATTCAATGGAAAGAGGAACATATGGAAATGCACATGGTATAAAAGAAAATATTATGAAAAATTTTCTTCACCATCCACAGGAAGTTGAAAGTGAATATTCCAACCTTGTGCTGTGCTTCTTTTCCAAGACACTTGTAAATGTAAAATAGTATGCTCATTTAAGACCCACATAAAAATATGCAAATTTTAGTGTTATACGTTTTCTTTCTAAATTTTTTTGCTTCATGTTACAAAATACACTTACAGCTCACATAATAATAGATAAGATCTAAAATCAGTAAGTTCCTGAATATATTTACAATAAAATATTTATGAGATGTAGTACTAGGATGGGGAGATGCAGAACCTTTTAGTGAGGTACACTTCTTTTTTTGTTTTTGTACTTTAGTTGGCAAATTTACTATTATAGCTGAAATGCCACAGGAAAAGATAAGACATAGAACCAACAGCAATCTTTGGGTATATATTCATGGGCAAATATATACAAGATGTCCTGGGATAGGGAGATGCAGTAAATTCCCCCTTGAACTCTAAAGTCGCACTAATCTCCCCTGTATCCTAGACTGAGGTGTTAGTGTTGCCATAGTCATTTATGGCCCATTTAAGTTATTTGAACATTTTCCTGCAAAATTCATTCAAAGTCCATGGTGTAGAATATAAATTCTCACTTGAGTTGGGCTGGACAGAACATCAAGAGCTAGTACGAATTGCTATGCCTCATATGATCATTCCTGGATGCAGGGGGTAATTCTTCTTTGGACCAAGTTTTTGCTTCAAATTTGGTCTCTTTTTGAAGATTTTAAATGTTTTATATTACAGAGTGCTGGGAGTTTTGCTGCTGCTACCCCTACGTCTTGTGCCCTCTGCTGTGGATTCCAATTCCAGAGTTGGGGAAGAACAGGTTACCTCTGCTTTTCAGAAATTTCTTTGTCTCTACACAGCCAAGTTTTCTGATATTTTGGCAGCGCCAGTATTTCAGAATTCCAGTTCACTTAGGGGAGTAAAGTTAAAGCCAAGGGCTGAACATCTGTCATCTCCTAAACTAGCCAAGTCGGTAATTAATAGGTTGGGCTCTGCTGCCGAATTGCTTCTAAAGAAGTTTCTTTCAAGTCCTGCTTGCCCTTTCTTCTGTTGTTTATGAGAAGGCAAGGCTTATCACATGAAATGGAACAATTAGTACCTGGATCTGCCTCCCTCTCTTGTTAAGGATTCAAATTTTTTCTCCCTCCTCAGTCCCATAAGAAGGCAGTCTATTCTGGGACAGTGATTTTCACCTCTATGGAATTTTACACCAAGTCAGCATTCTGTGTTATGGTATGTCTTGACTGAAATGACAATTGTTGCCACTGATTAGATTGCCAGGGACTTAGTTTTGGATCTTCTTCCTGAGAATCAACAGTTTTATAATAACCTCATGGGGTTTTTTGGATATGTGGACAAGGCTATATCCAGTGCTCACAGTGAGCATATTCATTATTACCAATTCCATAGCAAAGTGGTGGGAACAACTTAACTCTGTCTTCACAAAGAAAACTAATTTAGGAACGTACCTTAATGGTGTAAGAGAGTGCCCTGTAAGATTCATGAGCACCGCAGTCAGGGCTTATTAAGTATGATGGGCCGTCCCACTGCTCAGCCTGGCAGGACATGCATCAAGAATTAGACAGAGCTTCCCAAGTACTCGTAAACAACGAGTACTCTAATAAGCTCATTAACCATGAGATCAAGAAAGCTCTTGAGAAATGGTATAAAAATGAAGACGTACCTGAAGAAGAAAAAGACACCATCACCTTATACTACAAGGCTTTTATGCACTTGGAAGTACTGGGAGGAGGAGAACACTATTAAGAAGATCATGAGGGAAAATGTCACTCCCACCAAGTAAAGAAAGTCATAGAGCTTGTTGTATATTACAAGAATAAAAGAACTTGGGACTTGATATTGCAAACCAACCCCTCACCCCCAGCTGGAGACCCCCTGAAGCATTCCAGTGTAGCATAACAATATCAATGCTCTATCCATGGATATCCTGGAACATTTATTGGCATGACTACTCTGCAGCTCGCAAAGAGGATTTCATGTCACGTACAAGAGGGCACTATCAAGAACCATGCCCTCACCTGTCACAATTACACTCCATCCAGTGACAGCATTATCAACACCAACACCATCATCGGCAGTGCCCCAGACCCAAGAAACTACACTTGCTGGAAACCATCCTCTTCCTAGACAAGAAGCCCTCTTTGAATACTACTCAAGAGTCCTTTCTACTCCCTGCTGACATATGGAGAAACCCAAACCAAGATGACATGGTATTACTAAATAATACCACACCAGATACGACCACTGAACAAGACACCCCAAATCAAGAAAAGAAAACCAGACTACACCAGGCATAATATCATGCAACAGCAACACGCCAATGACAATTCGGCAAGTTGTGACATCATGCAACCACCTGCTCCAACCAACCAGAATCTTGCAAGGAGAGGTGCCCTTCCCTTACAGCGGTCTGAGAGACTACTGCAGCGTCCGCATAGGACCCACCTTTGATCTTGAAACGGGTTTAGCAGCTGGAGAGAGAGAGAGAGAGAGAGAGAATCATTTAGTATCTTTAGTCAATTAGGCTTGAGATCCAGTTCATACTGCGCTATGTTTAATATATTCAAGTTGACAAATACCACATTTTTTACATGAAGCCCCCATTTGGAGTTTTAATGCCATTATTTTCAATAAAACCAGTAATAATACCTATAATAAAAATTATATTAAAGGAAATATTAGTATTTGGCCTTGAGCTAGGTCAAAGTAACTGTAAACAGTGGTTGTTTGCTGCAGAGTTAACTAACTGGATACATGTTCTTTACATCTAAGGTCAAGAGGGGTATTTTCAAAAATGGGTTTTGGGGGAAAATGTACTGTAGGTCTTATATGCCATCAAATATGATAAGGTGTTCTTAGTTAAGCTGAAGAATTTTGGAACTTGCACATCAACTTAAGCTTATAAAAGGAGGAAACATCTTTTATAAGGAATTATTATAGTGTGTGAAGGTGATCGAAAAATATTTACATGGAAATTACTAGGGAGCGACTCAGCCACCATCATGGTCAAAAAAATTTTGTCAAAAAATTTTCATCAGAAAATAGCATTTGGCCTTTCCTATGTTATTGCAGTAGACTACATAATGGTCAAAGACAAAAGCATGGAATCTTTATCCAGTAAAACTTCTTTCCTTTTTTTTTTTTTGATTGATAAAATTTTTATTTATGCAAGTAAAATTTTTCTCATGGGTCTCTCTCCCTTGACTGTGGGTTTGATCAGGTTGAAAGAATACCCTATATCAGTTAACAGACTTTTGAGAAGACACCTTTCTCTAGTGTACAGTATTGATTCAATAACAGTCCCATGCAAACCAATTTCAGTGTTAGGAGCAGAATAAGTAAAATATCACCAAAGGAAATGATTTACAGTACTACTGCTATCTTCTCCACCAAAGAAAATACATCCTTTGGAAGTTATCTACGAAGTTAACTTATGTGGAGATTTTTTAAAAACAGTATTGTACAGTACTGTACTAATCTGGTAGTCCATTATAATTCTTAATTGTGTTTTCTCTTCACTACATTAAGCAGGCTGTAGAAAAGGGAACTGTTTTTCATTACTGTATTTTACTTACCTTTTCCTTGCAGTCAGAGTTGCTGAAGTAATTCCCTTCTAGATATTTTAGTTAGACACAGATTACTAATGCATTTAACTTAGAGTTAAAAGCAATGAAAGTGAATATCTGCATTACTTTGATGAAACAAATGCCAAAACCAGATGGAAACTCAGCTTACTAAACAAGGATTTGGTAGTTTAACCAGTGGATCAGGTATTACAGACACTGCACTAGTACATATAACATAATGATTCTTCCCCCAGTCTCTCTGTATCTTCCTTCTTTGTACTAGGTGGTTTGGTAATTATTTTTAAAGAACTGTTTTTGCAAATTAACTATAATATTTTTTGCTTGAAAAAGATACAGTAAACATTAAGAAATTGGACAGCTATTCATGGAACTTTGAAAGATTAAAATAGATCTCACGGTTCATAGTCGTCCCACTGGCCCTAGAACATATTCTTTAGTTTGAAGACCTCAAGAAAGCCTATTTTAGTATCAACTTTTGAGTCTCCATGGTCAGAGTGACTTGTAACTTTTATGGAATTTTGCTTACTTTCATATCATGACGAAGATTATTCAACCAGCATTTCCTTTTATTGTGTCAGACATCTGTAACCTGAGTGCATTTCCTTTCAGTGTCAGACATCTGTAACTTGAGTTAAACAGATAACTATGTTCAGAATCCAAGAGTAAAGAGGGTTTGAAAACCTTTTTGTTCAGTGATTAGTCTCCCCCTTCTTTTGAGATCCAGGAGGGAGATTACCTGCATTGAGCTTATACTAGAGATGTATCGGATGCCTGAAAATGGGATTTGTGGATGCGGATATCAATTTTTCTATATTTGCTAATGTGGATATCAATCTTTTAAATTTGCGGAAGCAAAAGCGGATATTTGATGACCATACCCTCTTAGATGCGGGTACAGATACGTACTTTTTAAATCTAAATAATTTAGATATATATATTAAATTGTGAAAGATGATTTTCTGCCAAATAATTCAAAATTATGTTACCACATAATATTTGATGCACTAATTGAAAGTAGCAACATAAGTGATACTCATGTGTGGGTATATACTTTTGTATGAACATACAAACATTAACAGCAATATACAAATGTTTTAGTTGTCTTAGCACAAGGTTATTTCATGTTCATTGCATAATACGTAGGTAACAAAACTCAAAGCCATTCTTCATATGAGAGAGAGTGTGTGTGTTTCCTAAAAAAAATGAAATACCCTGCCTCTGTGATTATAACTGCTTTAAATGACATGAAATTACTTGAATATGCTTCAAAACAAATACAGGCGGTCCCCGGGTTACAACGGGGGTTCCGTTCTTGAGACGCGTCGTAAGCCGGAACATCGTCAAAAATCTTAAGAAAACCTTACTTTTAATGCTTTGGGTGCATTGAAAACTATGTAAACTGCATTCTTATGGCATTTTTCATCAAAAAAACCTTCAAATATTGATTATTTTGCATTTTTGGTGTCATATTTCATCTCCCAGATGAGCGTTGTAGGCGTCATAACCCTGGAAATAACGTCTATTGACAAGCGTCGTAACCTCGGAACGTCGTAAGCCAACACCGTCGTAACCCGGGAACTGCCTGTATAGCCTATAACAGAGCTACTTATAAAGTATATACTGTATGAAATGTGTAATTATGTATCATGTACATATTCTGTATAATAAAGTGAAAAAGCAAAGTTCTGCAAAAAAAAAAAAAAAAAAATCTACCTTTATAGATACTTTGTATCAGTATGAACTATTGAACACTGAGCAGGGGTTGGTTGGTTGGTTTTATAAAGTTTAGGTGTAACATCAAGCACTGGGGCAGCAAAGGCCATTCAGCGCTTACCACTGAGCAGGGGGTTGATATTTTCATTCTCAAGCTGTGGATGCGGATGTTGCTCGTAGTGTTAATGTGGATCTGGATGTGGATACAGATGTTATGAAACTGTCAATGGGGTTGCAGATTTATAAAAAATGCAGATAAAAATCCGCGGATGCAAATATTTAATACATCTCTAGCTTATACCAAGAATGTTCACAGACCAGATCACTTGTCCACATAAAGTATTGTAATCTGGTAATTTTCATTAAATACCTTTTTGGAATTCTACAATATGGGTTAGTAAGCAGTATAAGTTTTGCACTAGTGAGTTATTTTCACTTGAAGATGTTCACTTCTTACTGAGTTACTTTGATAGCCAATTACAGGCAAAAGTAGTACAACTACAACTTTGTCTGATTGGTCACTGCTGCAGACAGCTTTGAACCATTTAGTTTTAAGTTATATGGCTTTTGGTAATTTCTAAATGCATATAAGATAAAATGTTCACATGTTCCCAAGCGATTTCATTACCAAAGTGAATAGTTGTCATATGCACTCTGTTTTCAGATTCTTATCTTTTATTTATTTCAGTGCTGAAAAGTTTTAGTTAAGTAACTTTCTGCAGAATAGTGCAAGTGCAGGTCATGCACTGTACTATTTCTTTCCTTGTTTTTTTACTCTTGAAATCCTGCCATTCCACACCATATTTGAATATCTGACTCATACTTTTAAGGTGCTATCACAAGGATGATTTTTATGTCATCTTGGGATGCCATGTCGCAAATAATTGTGTCAAGTAGTGCTCATATTGTAGTATTGGCAGAGTTCTTTGTGCTGTAAATAGTTTTTCCTACTTAACCAAGTAATATACTTACTTAATACTTCCCATTTTGCAAATAAGTTTATCACTTGGAATATGATGCTTATAGGATCTGTGGATGTGATTTTAAAAGACTGGCGCATTTTTGTTTTCAACCTAGCCTGGGCTAAAACTTGACTTGTTCTATTACAGTAATTTAATTTATTAAGTCATTCCTAGAATGTTATAGAATATAACATTGGTTGAGAAGTACTGAATTTTTCCTGTGGAAACTAAGGTTGCTATATTGGACTGGAGAGTATATGATATGGATGTCTTTACTTTTGTCACCAATGCTTGCTACTTTGAGTGAACTCCAGCATCAAGATACAAAAGAGCTTCGAGAAAATGTGCCAATGTGAAAACAATTAGTCAACTGGCTGTCTGCCTTGAAATAAATTTTAAGGCTCATATGTTTGAAGGTGGTAAAATTCAGCTATCCAAATATTGTCATTTTCAGTTGTTGAATGGCAGATCTTTGGCATACGATTTTGTTAAAATTTCCAAGAATTACCTAGTACCTTTGTATACCCATTATCTAGTCATGGTTGCTGTGCCATCCATGTATTCTGTACAGTTTTAATGCTTTGTTACATTTTAGTTTATCTGAACTGTTATATGTATTATTATTATTGTATTATTTTAATTTCAGTGTAATTTATTAGCCCCTCCTAATGCCTAAAATATAGTTTTGCATTTTTTGGATTTTGAAATACATATACTTGTGAAGGAAGTAATTTGTTAGCTGCAAATAGTTTAACCAGACAACTGAGTTAAAAATTCCTAACTCGGTGCACTGACATTAAGGGTTTGTTTACATTTGTATGTTGTGTAAGATGCAATTGCTTACATGCATTTCAAAAGATATAGGTAAGTCTGTAATATGAATTAAAAACATGACATTCTTGTGTCTTGGGAAACTTCATAAACAATATGTTTTTTATTGATTAGTCAACATTAATACTGTTTATATTAAGTTCTGGAAAGAAAATATTGAGTGTACCTATAATTTACATTTTCAGTAGTCATATTACGTATATATGGGTGTAACAGTTCAGCATATCCATTATAATCCAGTTAGTTTTGTAATTTCACTTCCTTTATTTTATTTTATCAAATAGTTTAACCAGATGCTGAGTTAACATTAGGTATTAAAGAATTCACTTAGTAAATTCTCTTAATGTGTATAATTTCATCTGTTTAGGAAGCAACTTGTTTTACACCTGGAAGCTGTTATAAGATTGCCTGGAAATGTTGCCACATTGGAGTTTAAAATCTTATACAGGTAGTCCCCAATTATCGGCTGGGGTTCCGTTCTCGGTGGGGTGCTGATAAGTGAAAACTGCTATTAACCGAAAATCAGTGATTTGTGGAGCCGATAACCAGTTAATGGCGCCTCTGTTAGGTATGTTATGACACCATAATTATTAGGTGCCAATAACCAGGGACTGCCTTATTGCAAAGAAAATTTATATAATTTTTTCTTAAAACCTTTTCCTGTCATATAGTTAGTATGCATATTTATTACTATTGACATTCTATTTACAGAAAGTTAAAGTCAGGAATTTTCATGGACTTGAAGTGATCCAGCTGTAATTTGGGTTTCAAATCATACTAAAAATATTTGATTTTTTAAATTCATATTTAGGGCCAGATAAGTTTTAAAAAATTATTAATTCCCACATATTTTGTGTAAAAAAGTGATAATACTTCAAGCAGATCAAATTTTAATTTATTTATAATATTTTATATATTACAGACTCCTAGAATTTGTAATTAGTAATAAATTTAGCTGAATCAGCAAGTAATAAATGAAACTCATGAATAAGTAGGTCCATACCAAGTTGATTGTTGTTTTATAACAGCCCCATTATAATATGCTGAATATCAGTCTGTGATTTTCTTATGATCACCAGCCTTTTTATCAGACAGGAGGAGATATTCTTCCCACATACCTGGACCTTGAGGTATGTATAATCTTTGTGTTTCTTCCTTTCAATGTAGTTCTTGTTTGATAAAGTGAATTTTACATTTAATAGGAATCTTAGACAACCATTAGCGTCGTAGTTTTACTGGCACCACATTCAGTAGGTACGTTGGAGTAAGTAATTACCTTTTTGATCAGAGAAAATATCTGTTTAGCAGTGTTGCCTCATTCTAGCTTTAAGTGCATTATTGTGTGTGTGTTGTTTAAGTATTAGTAATAGTGGGGCATTTACTTTTTACTTTGGGTTTTTGATACATTAGAGGAAGCCATATTTGGCATTTCCTTATTTTTAAATGTCTTGTGCTTACTTGATACAGCAAATAGTAAATATATATGGTATTACCTCTTTCTACTTTTACTTTTGTGAGTTATGTGATTTTATCTTTCTATTGTCAATGAAAAATTTCATTTTCTCTTGGTAGATGAAAATGAGACCTCAGAAGGCAAGGCCTGTGCTTACTATCCTTATAAAATTTATGACTTGAGGAAAAGGCATTGAGGTTATGGAAGCCTTAGCCAACAAGACTGAAGACTTGACAGCAAGTGTAACAGCACAAGGTAACAAGGTAGAATGAGAGGAGACCTCATTGTCTTTGCTATTTGAGTTTCATAAGTCTGTCCCTGCACGTACTACTAATAATAAAAATGTGTAAAAACTGACCAATGGACCATTTCACTGTATGAGGCACAAATTTGTTCTGTGAACCCAGTCCTCTACACAAAAGGCACATCAAATGGAAACCCTTAATTAAGAAACAAAGGACCTAAAATTTTCTCCCTGTTAGTATATTTAATTGTACTATGGTATTAATTACATGTCCCAACAGTAGAAAACAAAGGGGGATGGTAAAAATGGCATAAATGGAAATTATAGTGTAAAATGAATTATGTAGAAACAAATAGAATTCACATTCGAATAACTAAAAAGCAGAGAACTGAAAACAAACCAAAGGTAACCTGTTACCATGAAAGAGCAAAAACAGTAAGTTCAGTAGTGAAAATAACAGTACACTGTTGCCAAGAAAATTCCATGAAATTGTATAGCATTTATGACAAAACTGGCAAAACAACTGCATAGTGCAAAAACTGAAAATTAAAAGTTAACTTTTTCACTGGACAGTTTACTGAAGTAATCCCATGACTTAATTTAATGCCATGAAGCCCAGCAAGCTCAGTTAAGTAAATCCAAAGCACAAGAAATCATGAAAATTACTTACCAATAAAACGAAGTTAGTTTTCTCACAGTAACCTTACAGTGGTAATTGAAATCACTGGCTCGGAAAGGAAAAGCTCTACGTATTATATTCACATATCACCATTAAATTGGCAATGCATGAAGTGAATGGCTAGTTACAGAAAACACTAAACTGATAATCCTAGGAGAGTAACTTTGCCAATGTTCACACACTGTAGTCCCATGGGAGAATAAGAACATGGCACCTCCTGTAATGTGTTTTGAGCTTGAGCAGTGTGGATTTTGGGATGTAAGGGTCTTATCAAAATGCAACAAGGGGGCTGTTTTCATAGAATAAGGCTATTTTTTTATTACTGAAATTGATTTACAGAAAAAAATTTCGTCCATGCCCACTTCTCTGTATTTGCCAAAAGTCATTGGTAAAGAGCAAGCTTGTGGATTACCACCATGTTCAGCTGCCTACTACTCCACCTGCTTGTGCTGATCTGCCTGTGTTTCACCTTCCTTGCTTGCTGACCAGCTGACATGTTCATCTCTCTGCTGTCCCCCATCCATTGGCTATAACTGGTCTGGACTCTACTGTATCATTGGAAAATTATTTTTCTTCAAATTGATTGTCTGCAGTTGATAAAAGGGCCTCTCTTCTATGCCTTCTCCAGTAGTAGCCGCTTCCCTTTCAGAAGCTGAATCTTTATCAATTCCTGGTACACCATAGGTGGACACACTAAAATGTTGGTACACCCATGCCTATGACAAGGCTGAAAGATGTCCTAATAACTGGCTCTTTTAATGATGTTTGGGCTATTCTGGTTTGCCCACATCTGCTTCCGATACGAGTTCCATCTATTTACTTCACCAAAGGTCGAAGCGATAGGTGTGCTCAGCTCAGAACTTTTTCCTTGGGGTCATGCTTGCAAGTATTAAGAAAGCACCTCTTATCTCCAGTAGTCATCATTAACCTGGCCATCACAGCAATGGGCATCTTTGTTCTTCAAGAAATATAACAATTATTGTTACTATTCTTGCAGTTGAATGACAAATGGAATCTTGCATACTGAACATGACTGTTCCACCTTTGTGAGATTCCAGCAGCAAATTACAGTGTTCCAATTGGCATCCCTCATGTTCGTGACAGGGTTAAATGGCAGTAAGAGTGCAGTAGTACAGTAGTGTCAGTCAGCAGGAGTTAACCATAGTACTTATATATGCTTAGTAATGTCAGTCTGCCTCAAGTCAGCAAAGGACTGGTTCTTTGTAGACATCAGTAGACTTGCCAAGAGACTTTTAACCACGAAGATGCAAACTGTTAAGCATGTGCAAGTGTCAATTCCAGCTGGTGATGGTTAGTTGTGTGTGGCTTTCCTTAATTTGAGACTGGTTTGTAATGAATTATAGTTGCAGTGAGGATTTTACTCGTGCAAAGGATGCTCTTTGATGCCCTTTGTTAAGGCAATTCTGTATCACTGAGAACAGTTTGGGCTTTCAAGAATGGAGTTTCTTGTTTTAGATGAAAACTAAAAAGTTTTGTTAATCGCTGTATTCAAAGGTAAAGGCTCATGTCACTGGTCAGCAGTAAATCCAGCATAAATGATTCTCAAACTGTCACCCTTATGAAGCTCCAAAGCAGCGATTTCCAGTAGTTAGCTACTCATTGTTCATTTTTGCCATGGGACAGCAGCCATGTAAGTTTTGAGATGTAAGTGGTTTCCTGCAGTCTTGTAAGTAATGGAAGAAATTTTGTAAAGTATTTCTCACCATTTGCTTTCACCTAAACCTTGCTGTTAACATGTCACATTGGATAGACACTTGTTTTTTTTCCCAGAAATTCCTGTGTCAAACTATCCAGAGCAGTTTTGGTTGCAATTTACTGCCATTAAAGTTGCTTAATTGTGTCTGTCTATTGGGCAAAGGGTAGGTACCTTCACTGCATTCATTAACCTTGGAATGTTCATCACTAAATTAACAAGATATCTTTCTAGATGCAAGATGTGGTGACTGAAGAAGGATTTCCATAATTGACAGCCTCTACCGAAAGTCGATGCTTGTCTCGTAATAAGCGCCTTTAACGGCATTTACTTATTCTTGTGTAAGCGCAATCAATGGTACTCACGGCGCCGTAACTAGACACCTAATCTTGATAAAAGTATTTGAAAAAGCACCATAAGGTCGGAATGCCATAACTTGGGGACACCCTGTATAAGTACACTGGGTTCTTCAGCATCTTCATTTTCAACCTTAATACTGGATCAGGCATTTAAGTAAATATTGGTGTTATGATGGACCAAATTGCATATGTAACAGAACACAGTGATTGGTATCCTTCCAGTCCCCAAGATGTTTTTACATAATTTTCTGACAGGACATCAATTGAACCATATTAGGGAAGTAATACTTCCGATGCCGCAAGAGAGGAGGAAAAAACTTGGAAGATCTATTGGAGTGCAGAGAGCTATCACGATCTGAGACCAGGGTGTTCACGTTGTAAAATGGACTGAGCATGCCCCGACAAGGGAAGCACAAATGAAGGCCTAGAATCTCGTCTGGCACCCAGTAAGGCCTCTATACCCATAGGAGTCATAGAAGACTGAGCCTGTGTCCGAGGAAGAAACTTGAAAGATCTATTGGAGTGCAGAGAGCTATCACGATCCAAGACCAAGGTGTTCACATGTTTTGAAATGGACCGAGTATGGCCCAACAAGGAAAGCCCAAACAAAGGCCTAGAATCTTGTCTGGCACCCAGTAAGGCCTCTATACCTTTAGGAGTCATAGAAGACTGACCCTGCGTCTGACATTCAAGATGGTTGAACTCACGAATGAGATTAACAACCTCAGAGAAAGAGGACAGAAACTCTGGCTCTCTCCCTCCTCATGCTCTGGCAAAGGAGACCAACGACGTGAAGGCGGCGGCTTGGCAGGATCCTCATCTTTCTGCAACAGCATTGGAGATGCATAACCTAGGTAGCCTAGCATCATGTTCCTTATTGGTTGGAGTGGAGCCCCTAAACACTGAAGATCCCAAAACCGAGGGTTCAGGAACACTGTCACACGACGAAACTCGTACATGGTCCCGATTTGAACAGCATACCTGCTTGAGAGATGAATCACTTACACATCCGTGGGGATGAATCACATACACGTTCGCGTGACGAATCATGTACGTGGGCGTGTGATGAGTCAAGTCCATGAGACGACAACCGACCACAGTCCCAAGACAAGGAACACATGTCGAAAAGAACTGCCTGAGGGAGACTTGACTCCTAAGGTTACTGTCTCTAGTAGGAGAGTGAAAAACATGTCCACGGACCAAGGATGCTTCATACTCTTGACCATCAACCGCAACCTCACAGAGAGAAGAATCCTTGGAAACAGCAGGAGACACCTTCGTAGCAGATACCTTTGACGACTTAATTGGCGCCATATTATCCTTCTGACAGACTGGAACAGGGATGGGGTAAGGGGCTAGCACCACTGAAATCACAACCATGTACGTGTAAGGAAGTGTGTGTCACGAGCGCACAAGGAAGATGGTGAAGCTTTCTCAACACTCCCATCGTTAAGAACACGTATACGTGAGGGAGTGGCCCAGCCATGGAAGGAAGGTGGTGAAGAATCCCTCTCATGTACTGCATCTCCTGATCGTGAACACGTACAGGTAAGGGAGAGACACGGCCATGAAGCAAAGTCTACGATGCATTACTCACACGTACGGGAGAGACATGGCTGTGTTGGGAAGTCAGCAATGCCTTCCCTCTTCGTACCTCCCTTCCAATCTCTCAAACACGTACATGTAAGGGAGGAACACAGGCGTGTTGAGAAGATGGTGATGCACTCCCTTCACTCACAGAAGATGAAGCCACAAAGTCCTTAATTTTCTAACGTCTGACTTGAGAGCGAGAAGAAGGAGGAGACAAAGAAGCAGATGTAATAAAACCCCCTCTACGACGTTTCTTGCTAGATGGTGGAGGGGAAGAAACACTCCATTTACGACTCTTCCCAGAGAGAGCAGAATATTTCTCTCAAAAACAAAGTCCAGCCTTTTCAAACACTGTTTGAAACGTCTCTGATGGCTCAGCGAGAGCAAGCGATGACATCATAGCAGAATGGAATGATGTCACAATCACAGGAGGAAGAGACGCCACCAGAACTGATGTCATAGGCTGAGAGGATGCTGGGAGTGATGTCACGACGTCTCTAAAGGCAGCGCTGGTCGATGAACTCACTTCAGGAGCGACAGAGACGACCCAGAAAGCGTCAACGTTGATAACAGCATCCTGCTAGGAGACAGCTCACTAGATCTAAAATAATGTAGTCCTGGGAGAAGCGGGACTGGCATCAGGGCTGGAGGGGGGGTTGCCTCCAAGAAATGAGCCAGCAGGCCATCCAAGGAGAGGGTACCCCCTTAGGCCTAGCAACGCCCAAACAGCCACCATCGTTTGATTCTGAATCTGAAATTAATGAAACACGAAGCAGCAGCCTCCCTCTCTGGAAGGATATTGGATCCCATGGGAGAGGGGCTACATTACACATCATCATCCTGTACAACTCCTGATACTTCTAACAACGAATCGATGGAAGAAAAGGAAGGAGATGAGGAACAAATGCAGCGGGGGAGCACTTCTGGAAGAGGGGGAAGCCGAATCCTCTAAACAAGGTGCAGGAAACCCCTCCCAAGAAGGAAGAATAGAAACTCTGCTATGCTCCCTCCTCTTGTAAAACACCTTCCATTACAAGTTAGGCCAGGGCAGGGATTAGTAATAGTACAAAAATTAGATAGGCACTTGCTGCATGTCGTACAGAGATCTGCAACTGTAGAAGCCAAAAACCTGGAGCACGGAAAACCCTGGACAGTGTGTTTATAATGCCATCCTCCGAGTCAACGCATATCACACACAGACAACTGAAAACAAAGAATCACGGGCAAGAAGAGCAAAAGGGTCTAGTCTCAAAGGTGGTCAAAGAAAGATTAATGCATTACGAGGCGCTTTCTTGGTTGTTGACCAGCCTTCACCTCATACACACATGAATTGCCAGATCTCACAGATTCCTTGCTATACAATCTTTGCTTGCTTTAACTGGTTTCCAGTTTATCCTATTGTTAAGGCCTCAGGTTTGTTAGCTATGAAAAAATCAAATTTATTAAAAATTTGGAATATTTGTTTATAGGTACAGACCCATATTGTATATGTGGGGTAGACTATAAAGTTCTCCTAAGGTCTGACAAATAAAAGACTGGTGATCCTGGGATAAACTTTAGACTAATCCAGGCTTATACATGATTAAGGTTTAAATAAAGGTTTTTTTGCCACGAAGGAAAAAAATGAAAAAACGAGTCGGCAGAGTACTTTCGGTCCTATTCGGACCCGAATAGAACCGAAAGTACTCGGCCAACTCGTTTTTTAATTTTTTTCCTTCGTGGCAAAAAAACTTTTATTTATACATAGCATCATGTTTTATATACTTCGTGATCAAGTTATTCATGATTAAGGTTTGTATGGAAAACTTTTCATATAATGACAGCTTTATGTATTGGGGGAAAAAAAAAAAAATTATTTTACAGGACCTACTGTCAGTTATTTGTTTTAATGAGGATTTAGATTTTGGTTATTTTTCCTATCGCGTTAATTTTTGCCATTGCATGTAATAATAAAAAGTGCTCCCTTAAATTGCAAAATGTACTCAGAAAATGAGCCAGTATAGTTAAAAAAAAAAAAAATTCATTTAGACCACCCACCAAACAAAAATCCTTACTCTCACAGGGCTTGCCTGGGTTTGTTCTTATAATATAAATAAAATAGATTAATTTGATCTTTAGCTGCTTCATGGAAACTGTAGGCTTAAATTAAAAATCTTGAAGTTTCACACATTTGTGATTTTTTTGTCTACTATTTGTCATTCTGTCAAATGAAGTTAGGTAATTCACTCAAAATACATTTACTGTTAACGTCTTAATGCATTCTCTTGAGAAGGGAACTGGATGATGAGTATCAATTAAGTAACCATTTGTTAAACGGATCATGTGTACTTACTAACTACAATGTTTTATTTAAACTTATTTTGCTAATTTCTTGCTCATGCAAGAACTTTGTTATGAATGGTATTCACAAAGCAGATGACAAACCATTCTGCCATACAAAGTGGTCTGGTAAAATCTAAGATATACTTAACTTAAAAAGCTCAAAGCTTTACCTCTTCAAGCAGTCATTGTTACCAAAGTATCGTCACTGCAGTTGTATAATGTTTTGAATGTAGTCTTTGAATATTCATAGGATTTTATTTTTTTGTATGAACACAAAATAATTGATATGTACCACTCAGTATTGAATAAAAATTAATTAAGAATGTACTATTTATATATCCACAGTTGAAGGGACCTAATCTTTAGAAATATCTTACCACAGTATGTTAAGATTCACAAATCACAGGAAAATGGTACTGTACATGTAAATGCATTTAATAACAAATAGTGTGGATATGTATCTCGGGTGAAGAGCCTTTATTAGCCTCAGAGGTCTGGATAAACTAATCCTTTATAATAATAAATCTCTGGTTTCCTTAAAAAGAAAGTACAGGATATAAACAAAATAATGCTCAAGTTTTGTATAGGTAAAGCAGAACTTGGGCAGCAAGTATCTACTGTATTTTTGTACTCTAAGCAAGTGATAAACTGTACAAATAAAATTCCTACAGATATTACTTTATAGTATAAATACCATGTACATTAAGAGGAATACTTTTCTGTTCCGAAAGGAGCACTTGTTTTCAACATCTGAGAGGTCTCTTGGTAGTTGATTGATTTCCTTAAGATTCTGAACAAGCAAATCCTGCACTTTCCTCTAATGATGTCACCAGACAACATTAAATCAAGAGTACTGCATGCTATTTATATCTTCTTTACAATGATCAGAGCTGGCAGTTAACAAAAACTGTCATTTATTAAAACAATTGTAAGATATGAGAAAAACTATATTACATTAAAATATATTTCACATCCATCAACACAACATATAAATCATTAATAACTTACAGGAAAAATTTAGTTTCCACCTCTGTATATATGACAGCATATTAAGGCAAATAGTTTTCAAACTGTTAAAAAATAAATTTATATACATTCAAATGCAAAATCAAAGTCAAACATTGGGTAATTTGTAATTATAACATATTCTACTTTTGCCATAAAATATGGCCTGATCCACACTAATATAAACTATTCTGGAAAATAGGATTACCATTATTTCACCCCTCTAAATCAAATTGTATATTATGTACCATAATATCACAGTTATACATTTCAGGAGGGACATCTATACACAGAACTGAAGGCTTATGGGAAAAGAAATTCTTTCTTAGCTTTCCATCATGACCATGAAGTTAACTTCCTTGTGCTCAGTGGGCAAGCCTGAAGGGAAAATATTTTGACAAAAATTCTTCAAAGGGTTTCTAATAAAGAATTTCAATTTAGTGTTAGGACAACCATACAATATTATACTGCATTTTCTTCACTCAAGGACTGGGCAACAGTGTGGCCATCAAATACTATTTAGTTTGCATACTTGACTTTTCAAAGAATGTATGTTCAGATGAGGGGAAATCTTAGTTGGGTGAGGAATTGTAGCATCAAAAGTTCAAAACAATCCTCAATATTCTATTTTCTCCTTTATTGACATTCTATGTTATGTTTCGGACTATCTTCCGGAACGGTAAAAATTAAAACCAACAGATTTATATCCAATATACACGAAAATGAATACAATCAACACACACAGACAAATGATAAAAAATTAATTTAAATCAAAATACTTCCATACTAAAGGCAAAGTTATCTTTAAGTTCTAACCCAAATACCCACTAATGAGAAGAAATAAATACAATCTTTTGGACTTAACTATTGCTTCACACCAAAACCTGATCATATTAAAATGATGGTATATTTAGAACTATACAATGCTGAGGTTTGACACTAGAATTCCTCACCTGATTAACATTTTCCTCATCTGAACATTTCACAACTACAATCAATCATTTCAATATGATATGAGTTTCACTAATGCCACATAATCACTTCAATGGCTGACTTTGATCTAGTAACAAAAGATTAAACTTTTAACTGTTGTCAGTATCATCATAACCAGCACGGGCAGGGATCCAACAAATTTTGTAAGCCTGCCTCACATACCTTATGGATAAGTTACTTAAGGAATAAAAGTACCATACATCTGTAATCAAAATAACATTTGGTAGTAACAAAATTATACTTGGAAATAATCAGTAAAATGCTAGAATTCTTACACAGTACAACAGGCAACATTAAATACAATCTTGGCTCAGAGTACGACAAGAGGCATGCAATAGTAAACAGCTGAATTCTAAACAAATTTAAATATGAATTATGAAAAAATAAGTTCATGGAGAAAAAGAACATAACTTATACATAATAAAAAAATAATACATAACTCCATGTGAAATTGTTACAAATCATTTCAACTATGACCCTCCAAGACAATCAACAAATTTATAAAAATATAAGTACGTACAAGTAATTGGCAGATTTCATTTTTATAATCTAAAAGCTTAGACCAAAAAGATCATTATGGAATAAGCATATTACAAGTCTGTTGTATGTGCATATAATTTGTGTATGCAAGTCCAATGGTGACTCCCAAAATTGGACTTCAACTTGCAATGATTATGATAACATTAAAATGACTCCAAAGGAATTGCAAAAACTGGATATACCAATGATTCATACTTTTTAAAATTGCAATAAATGTTTAATTCTACGAATATTTGTGAATCATAAAAGCGTTAGAAAAATCCTAAACACTGGTACAGTTACTGGAATATAGACTTGATAATATTGTACGTTATTTACTTTTTCTTACATAAGTTTAGCTTGATACCCAAGAACCAGTGTGCGTAGCACCAAGAACCAGTGTGCGTAGCAATCGTGTAACAAAATATAGTACCATATGCATTGCATTTAAGCATGTCTGCTAATTTTAACTGAATAGATATCTACCATTTTGTACTGTTCATTATAACCCTTGTGTGAAAAATCTAAAATATATTTCACTGTAATGTGTGTGTGTGAGTGTGTGCATGGCTTATGAAAGACATGTGACAGCAATATCACTATCCATTTGGTATGAAACATGAAAATTTTCAAAATCTCTAAACCGTCAAAACCAACCCGTAAATTTCTAGGCCTTTAGCTGTCATGTATTACTGGTTGAAAAACTAGGTTAATATAAAATGCATTATATATACCAATTACACAATTTCTGTATATTAATCACATTTCATAAAGGGATATTAACTTTATTAAATCTTGGAATAAAATAATACACAATGCAAGAGAGAAAGATTGCTTACAGAAGGTAACTTACAGTGCAACCTCGGTTTTTGTAGATATTTTTGTTCGAAATCTTGTCTTGGCTATCGTACGTTTCCTCGACTTTCGTACACTCAGTAATGCTACATCTGGGGCCCAGTGTGTGACCAGGCCCAGTATAAAGTGCCCAAACAAATCATCCTATTTTCTCTCGTGACTCATTCTAGCTTTGTTTTTCGCCTAACAAGCATCTCCACACTCGTAGTCCACATCATCATACATGTTTCTTGTGTTTTTTGCAATATTTTGTCATAAAACTCATTGCAAAGTAGTCATCATGGGGCCCAAGAAAAGCCAATTGCCACCCTTTTGGTGAAAAGGCCCAGAAATACGATAGTATTCACGAAAGAACTTGTAGCAAAATATGAAAGTGGGACACAAATAGCTGATCTTGCTAGGATGTATGATAAGTGGGTGTCGACGATCAGCTCTATCCTAACAAAGAAAGATGACATCAAGGCAGCTCATGTTGCAAAAGAGGTCACGTCATTATCTAAACAGGATCACAACTAGTGGAAGATGCTGAAAAGCACTTGGTGTGGATCAACAAAAAACTGGGGATAGCGTGTCTCAAGCGATCATTTGTGAGAAAGCAAGGATGCTGCATGCCAATTTAAGTAAGAAAATGCCATCAAAAAGTGCTGCTCTTAAGTGATTTCAAGGCCAGCAGAAGTTGGTTTGAAAAATTCAAAGTGCCAGTAAAAAACGAAGTGGGGAAGTAACCCCAGATAGGTTCATGATACCTGAAGTCCTTCTGGGGGAAGATTCCCCTTCCAAACTTTAACCTCTCATCCTTCCTCTCACTCGTCTCCCTCTCCCCTCTCCGTCTTCCATATGCTAACAAGTCTTTTCTATAAAGGTAAGAGTGACGTTAAATGTTCACTATTCATATATTTATTTCTCATTCTTTTCTGTATGTAAAACTGTGTTTATTCCCTGTAAAATGTATTTAAAAAAAATATTTTGTTGGTCTGGAACGCATTAATACTAACTGCATTATTCTTTATGGGAATTATTGTTTCGGATATCGTAGGAGGTTCCAGAGCGGATTATGTACGAAAACCGAGGTACCACTGTAAGTGTAATCAACAAATAAGCACAACATTTGAGAGGAAAGTTTACTGATTTTCACAATTAAAACACCATAGTACTGTGTATGCTCTCATTAACACATACTGCAGTGACAATCAAATTTATAGGTGAATGATCTCTGTTCATTATTCAATTAATGTACATGTGTGCTTTGCTCTGCAGGGGCACTGCCCTCCCAGTGTCTTGTGACCCTCCAGTAGCCCAGTGTATTATCCCTTAAGTTGTTATAGTTTTAGTGCCAAAGGAGATTACAGATAGATTCATTCAAGAGAAAATGTAACTATTACATAAAACACTCCTTGCTTGACTAGCTCAGCCAGGTTGCTATGCAGCTAATTATGCCAGTCATAAAAGATCATTTTTTGGTATGTATTGTAGTCTATATATGGCAGAGGGAGAAAGGTAAACAGGGGTATCATGGGTCAATTACTCTGGAATCAGGTTAGACAAGCAAGTATTGGTTGAATTCTTTTCAACATGCCATGTCTAGTGCGCTTGCCAGAGTATTCTGTTAAATACTTTTTAGTTTTTCAGATTCAGACATGTCCAATTACACAATGAAATCTTAAAAGCTAAGTCTCTCATGTTGAGGTGCCAGTTATGTATTTACAACCTCATTAAAAGAATTATAAATTCAAGGCCATTTTTAAACAATGCACTAACTATCCACCTACCTGTCTAAGACCTATTATTATGATCTCTACCCTTGACGAATTCATTATGTAATACAATTATGTATCTGATACCAGCACCCAGACACTTGACTTGTTTCTTATAAAATTCGGGCGGCTCCTCTTGTAATGTGAGAAAATAATTGTTAGCACCCTACACTTTCATCACTATTATGGAGTACCTTAAAGAAGCTGCTACATAAGTGATTTCTTTCAGTATCTTGTAAATACTTGCCATCTAATTATGCACCAGAAAGTGCAATAAACACGGTTGTTAAACAGTCCATATATGAAACACCACACTGCACTTGAACATTAACCATACAGTGTTTTCTCTGCCAAAATCTTACAGTGCTTTCACTGCTAATTTCACTTTTACTTCCCATTATCCTTCATATCTTCCTGCACAAACAAAGGTAACCTTCCAATCTTTAGCTGTAAGGGATTAATGTGAAGGTGCAACTTTAGTTATGCCATAAATATTGCTACTTTTTGTAAAGTCCCAGCAAAATGATGCCAGGCAATTCACTTGTGTGACAGAGACCTAAGTTTTACAAGTCTTGAAAACATTCAAGAGGAGCTGACAGACATTTTTGGAGATGCTACCTCTGTCCAGTCTGCTAAATGTGGCTGAATTATAAATGTTCACAACCACCTTGAAATGCAAATATGACTAACTTTAATATTACAAATAAAAAATTTTTTTAAAATGGTACAACCCTAAAACTGAAAAATATTCTGAATACCTGTATCCAATCTACAGAAATATAGTACAGTACTTCACTTAATTCATTTTTTTCCATTAAAACTTAGCTTTCAATGATATGAAAAAAACTTTACTCCAAGCCTTGACATTTAACCAGCACCCTTTTTGCTGCAATACCAAATCAACTTTCCTAGCACAGTACTTAATGGACAAACCACTAACCTCATATGGATTTCTCACTGTTCCTTGAATTCACATATAAAAGTAATTTCTATGCTAAGGATCACTAATGCAATTACAGTACTACAAACAATGAATCCATTGTTACATGGATGGCAATGTAAAGATATGATAATGGAATGGATCCATGTGTGTAGACTGGTTCCAGACTTAAACATACGGAATTCAATAGAACCAATTAACTATTTTAAGATCTCAGCTCACACTTCCAGTTCATCCACACAGGTAGTACACATAACACACTAAAGTTATTTTTATAGAAATGTACATGTAGTAATGGTTGTGGGCATGGAAGATAAACCATATTAGAAAGTATGGTTCAATAATTCAATGAGGATATCTATTCAGCTTTTTAATTACAATGCACTATACTTGTACTGCTGTTTTGATAAAAAAAAAAAAAAAAATTCTCCTCCTTATGCCTAAATAAATGTGTAGTGCTCTTGTTTGTCAAGAATACTTGGGACAAAATAATCTGACTATGAATCACGCAAGTACACAGAGCAGCAATCCGTTCTTCTACCATGGATGAAACTGAAGTTTACAAATCTTAATATTTCCAAGATATTAATATATTTTATGTTTAACTGTACTGATATCAAATACATTTTATTAAATAGTTTACCATCTGGAGCATGAACAATTCAAATGAACTTCAATGAAGGGGAACACCCTTGTTTACACCTTTAATTACAGCTAAAGATCAATGAAAACACTGCTCTTCTCCCTCCAAATTGATGCATACTGTACATAGTACAGCTATCTCTTATTTGATTCATTGGGATCAGCATAAATTCATGTTTAAATCCAGTTTAATTTCCAGGCTTGTTCTGATCACATAGTTATTTTTGGTACTCTCCAAAATAAGAACCTTCATCAGGGTCACGTAAAATAACTTCCATTGATAAAATTATACTGTACTGTTATTCAAGAAACTCGACTTGTACAATTGGGAAATACAGAAAACTATAAAAAAATATTAAATTCTACACGCCTTAGAAATTAACGTAGTCTATTAAAAACATTGAAAACAAAACTTAATACTTCTGTGCAGTTGCAGTGGTGGTAGTGGTCGTTCTTGTGGTGGTAGTAGTAGCAGATGTATCCCACCTCCTCATAAAAGGTAAAGTTGCACCACCAGAACGCCACTTGGTGAAATTCAAATAAGCATTAAATCCATAAAGACACATGGCTATGAAGCTGAAAAAAGCTGCTGCCGCAAAAAGCTCACCGTTCCTGAAACAAGTTTAGAGGTTATATGATATATACTGTTTTAAATACATACTATGTATTGGTGTGATAATTTTGCTTAGTTCAAACAAAAGACTAAGTCACTCTGAAATACCACTGTGAATAGATACTATCTATTCAAATAGGATGCCTACATGAATCTATAAGGTCCAAACTATATGCTAAAGGTAAAGGTGACTACTGTATAATGATCAATTATCATTGTAAATCCATGACTATCAAAACTACATGATCCAGGCACAAAAATTACATTATTCAATTGACCTGCTTAATTTTTCACAAAAGCATTTAACATTAACATACTCCATTTGAAAAATTCAGCTGTAATGAAGAATACCTAAAACATTTAGCTTCTTATTTCAGCCATCAAACTATCTCAGGCAGTGCTTTCAATTGGTAGATGACTGATGACATTTAACTTTTAAGAAAGGACTAAGCAATGTACGTATTACAGGCAGTCCCCAGATTACGGCAGGAGTTACGTTCCTGGCAGAGCATTGTAAGTTGAAAAAAGCCTTAACCCGAATCATCATAATTATACTAATGGGAATAAATAGCACTTACAGGGCCCTAAGTCCCTGTAAAGCAGATAACAGCACCATAAATCCACTTACGGCACTGAAAAATTGTGGTTAAAAGTGCCATGAAGCAAGCGCCATAAGTCCGGAACGACGTAAACCGGTGACTGCCTGTATAGACTAAGTAAATAATATACGCACATAAAAAGTCAACTGAAGACAATATCCTTTCTTGATTTTCAAGCCACTTGAAAAAAAATGAAAATGCAGGGCTTTTGCAATAAGAATCTACCTTGCACTGGGTGTTTCATGTATGAATAAGCCCCCCTGGAATCTTAATTTTTTTTTTTTGCACATAGTATGTTTCTAAGGATTCTTCTTAATATAATAAAGTCTTGCCAATCCAATGAAATCAGATAGGGCTTATGGATTATCCTCTTATTCTGGTTAGTGGGTTTTAGTAATGAAAGTGTCAACAGTTGTTTTTTGTTTTGATTTTAAAAGCACCAAACTTCAACTTTGTATATCTTCTATACTCTAAGTAAAATAGAAAACTTAATGGCTGAAGAGGTTAAAAGACTGCTTGGGAAGCTGAAAATTTGCAAAGCCCTAAGACCATCCAGAATGAAAGATATAATAAAAGCAGTGGGAGAACCAATCATCCGTGAGCTTACTTAAATATGAAAAACTAAAGGTGACATGACCAGCAGAGGAGTAAAAAAATAAAAATAAAAAGAGCCTTGCAGTTATGACAAAGGAAAAAGGGATCCTTGGCAATGCATAAATTATAGAGGAATAAGACTACTTGAGACCTTTCCATTAAAATAATGAAAATGATATTGGAGGAAGGGCCAAGAAAAAGTGATAAAATCTAGTTATCAGTTCAGCTTCATACCACAGATCAACAACAGAAGCAGTCTTGACACTGAAGCAGCTGCATGAAAAATATGAAGCAAACAAGAGATTTACCAGACATTTGTGGAACTTGGGAAAACAATTGACAGAATACCAAGACAAAATATTAAATGGGTATCACACATGCAGAAGTTACCAAAAAAAAAAACATTAAGCTAGCAATGTTATTCTTACATAACAATAAATCTCAAGTGAAGAGTGGCCCATGCATCCACATTCTTTAAGCTACGTGTCAGTGTTCACCAAGGAACAGCAATGAGCCTGTTGCTGCCTATCACAGTAATATAAGGGAGTACGTACACAGGAGGAGGAGGTTATTGGGAGCTGCTTTATGCAGGTAACCTAGAGCTAACACCAGAATATATGAGAGAGAGGCAGTGGAAATGTCTCAAGTATGGAAGAAAGGACTGGAAATCAATAAAAGCAAAATAAAGTTTACAGTGATTAAAAAGAAAGCAAGGAAAAAGTCAATACCTAATTGAAGTTTCCATGTAATTGCTGTGGTAGAGGGGTGTGTGTGTGTGTGTGTGTGTGTTGTGTTTGGTGTAGTTTTCTAGTGTGTGTGTGGGTGCTGAGTGTGTGTGTGTGTGTGTAGTGTGTGGTGTGTGTGTGTGTGTATGGGGGGCTGGGGGTGAAATCTGTACTGAATGTAACAGATGGTGTCATAAGATGGGCCCAGGATTACAAAAACATACACTTGGTACGTATTTAGATTTCTGATGCCTAATATGCATTACAACATCAAACAAACTAAAATGATGGGGAATTCATGATTCCACTGTGATAGGGAAGTTTTAGAAGAGGTAGAGCATGCCTGTTACTCAGGACATAAACTAAACTGTGAAGCAGGAATTGACAGACCAGTAATGAATTATATAAAAACAGCACTAGAATACTATTAAATTTAAAAAACAATGTCTTACTGTACATTAAATATTAAGAAAAAAAACAAAACTCACAGATATCTAGCAGCAAAGTCCCCTCCAACACATCCAGCAACAAACCAAAAGAAGGTCCATATTACAGTATAACAAAGTTCCTGTAATTACAGCATGCAGTTAATTAACAGTACTTGGGAATTTTTCGAATTACATTGTAAACTGCATCTCAATGTAGTTTAATCTAATAATACACTGCATTATTCAAAGAAACATTTACGAATGTTTTTATTGATACAAGGGGACGGAAATGTTATAAGTATTATATAGTGAAAGAACCTTAATAAACATGTGAATAGTACTTCATACACCTTGTAGTGGGGTAGTGTCAGTGCACCCCACATGGTGCAATGCAGACATCACTTGAGGTTTTCGATGCAATCTTTGGCCTCAAGCTGCAATCCCTTTGAGTCCTTGTACTATACCTCAGTTCATACTCAGTTTCTTCCATCTTTCTTCCTACCCTCTCCTAGCCATCGTTTCAACGTTACGTATGTATTCTCAGTGCTGAATAACCTCAGGTCCCAGTGTTTGGCCTTTGGCCTAAATTCTATATTCCAATTCCAGTTCTTCATATACAAGGTTGGCTGTATATTAAATTAATATGTTCTGTGCTTGCAGAGTGCCCATGGCTCATCCCTCAGAATTTGCCTCCAAAGAAATTAGAGTACTATAATGCAATGTGTGCTAGCAGGGTGGATCTTTCACTATTTTTTGTCAGGCAATTAGTAATACCCAAGTACAATTTTTTGTGTGGACTATTTAGAGGTGGCAGTATCATGAGCAATATCTTTTATATGAAAATTACAGTGTGAATAATATGTACCTTCTTAAATTATGTGTAAATTCAGCTTGGGTATTGAAAAAGTAATGTTAAGGGTATTTATCAACGTCAGAAAAAGGCTTTTATCTGTCATTTTAAAGACTATTTTAAGTAACAGTTGGCTTGAACTTTGTTGAAATTTCAAGCCAACTGTTACTTAAATTAGTCTTTAGAATGACAAATTAAAGCCTTTTACTGATGTTGATAAATATTTTTAACATTACTTTTTCAATACCCAAGCTGAATTTACACATAATTAAAGAAGGTATGTATTATTCACACTGCAATTTTCATATAAAAGATATTGCTCATGATACTGCCACCTCTAAATAGTCCACACAAAAAATTACTTGTTGGGTTTACTAATTGCCTGACAAAAAATAGTGAAAGATCCACTCTGCTAGCACACATTGCATCATAGTACTATAATTTCTTTGGAGGCAAATTCTGAGGGATGAGCCATGGGCACTCTGCAAGCACAGAACATATTAATTTAATATACAGCCAACCTTGTACGAAGAACTGGAATTGGAATATAGAATTTAGGCCAAAGGCCAAACACTGGGACCTGAGGTTATTCAGCACTGAGAATACATACGTAATGTTGAAACGATGGCTAGGAGAGGGTAGGAAGAAAGATGGAAGAAAGTGAGTATGAACAGAGGTATAGTACAAGGACTAAAAGGGATTGCAGCTTGAGGCCAAAGATTACATCAAAAACCTCAAGTGATGTCTACATTGCACCATGTGGGGTGCACTGACACTACTCCACTACAAGGTGTATGAAATACTATTCACATGTTTATTAAGGTCCTTTCACTAAATAATACTTATAACATTTCCGTCCCCTTGTATCAATAAAAACATTCTTAATTACACTTTGATCTCGCATCAATATCATTGATAATTTTCTCTACTTTTTACTCGCTCCAATAATTTTGTAACACTATTTTCTTCTTCTTTTTTTAAAGGTCAATTTGTAATAGATCTCTAAAGCTGCTTGTTAATATTAAATCACTGTACAAACCTGACTTTTGCACGTGTAATTATACTTTTGCTATTCTAATTAGCATTATACTTGAGAACAAATTTACTTAAATACAATGAAAAATTACTTGTGGTTCTTTTTTGCATACAATGAACAAAAGCTGACATTACTTACCAAGAATAGCCATGGAATCACTGACAGGAACCCAACAACGTTTATTACATACAAGAAGAGCAGAAAAGCAGAGGTCCAAAAGCCGCCCATAGACACAAAGCTAATCCAATTTGCCTGGTTACTTCGTGGATGTTGGGATGCCATGACAAGAATGAAAACCAAGATGCATATTACCTGAAAGAGAACAGTGCTATACATATGTACGTTAGTGTAAAAATGAAAATATAGTGCTATCCCTTTTTTTGTGGGGATAGGTTACAGAACCCACTGTAAAAATGTAAAATCTCTCTAAAAATGCTTATAACTGCCAAATATGCCCCTTAAAACTAAAATGCATATAACTGCCTATTTTAACAGTTCACTGCCAAATTTAATATGAAAAAAAAGATAATTAGAGATAATTTTAGAGATAAGGCCCCTAGAAGAATTTGTGAACTAGCGAAAGTTCCTGAGGAAACGTGTAAAATATGTTCCACAAAAATCCGTGACAAGTGAAGCAACGAAAAGCTAAGTGAGGTAACAATGTAAAATAAAAATAAAAATAAAATAAAATTATATATATATATATATATATATATATATATATATATATATATATATATATATATATATATATATATATATATTTATATATATATAAAATCTTATGCTGTTGTTTTGGTAATGTAATAACCTTCCCTCAGAAACTGAGTACTATAATGTTGTAAAATGTGTATTTTTTGTTCAGATTCCCATATTCAAGGATAATATGTTTAAATAATGCATAATTCAGTGTTGAGAAGGAACTTAACACACGAGAGAGGAGTTAGCTATAGAAAGTCGTTGTGTAGAAGAGAGGTTGCTCTGTTCAGGAGAAAGGAGTGGTTTGTCCCTCCTTAAAACCACTGAGGCAGCTCACATTTTGTCTGGCTGTTCTTGTATGGGACACAGCTCTTGTGTTCATTCACGTACGCAATCACGTAAGAATCTCTTGCAGATTATTCAGGAATCTTCCATACAATGATATGAAAGATTCCTGAAGATTCATTTGCTATGAAATTGCTTAATAACACTGATAAATTAACTCATCTCTTTCAATTTGTAAAAAGAGGGCTTGATGACTCGTACTAGTTAGTTGTGAATGGAAAGTTCTGTGATGTCATGGAAATGAACCAGACTGTTTTTCGTTATGAACGTGTATGGGCGCCTGCCTAGACAAGAGGCCCCATACGCCCAGATACGCAGACAGATAGAGGGCATTCATTATAGGCTAAGATGGAAAGCTGTGTGTTGGTTCTCTCTCTCTCTCTCTCTCTCTCTCTCTCTCTCTCTCTCTCTCTCTCTCTCTCTCTCTCTCTCTCTCTCTCTCTCTCTCTCTCTCTCAACATTGGTTTCCTACCATAAAATAACCTATGTTGGTCAGTCACTTTAATTTCTTAGAACTGTAATAATTATTGGTGGAATCTGAACACAGTGCTATTATTACTGTTTTACGGTGCCAGGTAATTGTGTGTAATTGAAGACAGTCATAACAAGGCCTTTAAACTGCAGTGGGAAAAAGGTATGGTGTTTTATAAATGTTCAGTGCACTGAAAAGAATTTATATATTCCGTCTTTATATATATTGAATCTATACATTGTACAATTTTTTTTTTAATTTGCCTTAGATTCTTTTGAAGTGTTTAAGTGTTATATGTGCCCTGTTTGTATGTACTGTCATTGCTTTTAATGCTTTTCCATAATATTCTATGTTTTTATATTCTCATTTTGTTTAATTAATTTCAATATTTCTTATTGTATAATATTTTTGATCTAACACTTGTGAATTAATTTGCATTTAATTAAATTTCTTTTCTAATTGAACTATTGCTTTATAATTTGAATTTTACTTGAATAATTTTAATTAGATTGATTAATTTTCTTGATGAACTTTTGATTTCATTTTGTGTAATGATTAATTCTAGAATTAAACTTTTGTTTTCAATAACAAATTTCCCTTAGATTGTAAATTTCACTTATAATTTTTTGATTTAGAAATACAATTTTTGTATTTAAAATCTATATGAGCATTTTATTAATCCACCAGTTTCATTAACTTTATTTAGGTAGAAATGAAGAGTGATAATTGTGAAGTTTTCCCTCAACTTTAGTAAGCCGCGTTGGAACCAGGGAAATACTTACATTTAAAATTGTTGGAGTGATGCCGTTTAATTAAGATTACCTCACATCTGTTTTA
>NC_087221.1:13927988-13937988 GCF_015104395.2 Macrobrachium nipponense | reverse complement strand
GACCAGTAGAATTCCATCTCCGTGGTAAATACTTCGGATCCTCTTTTCACACCAACAGAAGCTTAGGACCTCTTCGAGAATGTTTTGTTTGTTTCGATGTTCCCACCCATTATATTGCTATTGTATGGCATTTCCTTATTAGTCTCAAAATGATAAATGACCCATCTGTCCCCTCAGGACAATCAGGTGGTCAACGTCACGGCCCAATCAAAAAAGTTGAGGGACCCACCGGGAACTGCACCCTTTTATTCCAATGTAATATTTTCTCAGTTAAATTGCCCAAGAATTCAACTGTCACAGGAGTTTGAAGATCCCAACCTAATCCTTTTATCTAACCTAAAGTCTTAAACATTGTTAACCTGACCCTTGGAGTCTAACTCCGCACCCTCTTATCACCTGATCTCTCTCAGCCAGCAACACCCTGCAATGTTGCCCACTTTTGCACCTTTTTCTCGCCGCCATTCAAATGTCGTTTCAGGATGCTGGCAAACATGTTATTTGGTGACCTATTCGCGTCATCGTATGCGCATCTTTCCACGTTCGTGGAGAAAGTGTACAGGTTATTACCGTACGTATTTATTTCCGGAGATGAGTATTCCCGCTCTTGTGGACTCCACATGCAATGTGACAATTATTTTTAAATCCTGAGACTAACAATTCTGCATTTTAGTAAGTGCATATCTTGTTAGAGCGATTCATTGCTTGATTTTGGTCTCGTGCAGCCAATATTTTTACGCCCGCGAGACAAATAAATCTGCGGCAATTTTATATGCACATCTCATCACAGTCTGATTGATGCTTTATATTTTCCAGTCCGAGATGTCCACAAATAAACTGAAAATTCCCCACCTGGACTTTATTATATTAAGACACTGACACAGACTTTTTGACTCTAACCCTTTTTTGTTTACCTATCCAAATACCCTAACCAAATTAGTAATAAACGTCCAACAAAAGCCAGTCCCCAAAGACTCAAGAGGTATATGAGGTAGAATATGAAATCTGATGCCACGACTGTGAAAAATCAGTCACAGAAGAGAAGTCTCCTTCAGTCAAGTCATATATGAATCTTCACTGGATGCAGTCACACCTGCAGGATGGGGTACTTTCAGAGTGGGAATACTTCTGGACAAGTTATTAACAGAACTGACTTGAACAAGTAAGACAGTCCACCAGCAAGATAAGAGTTGGGAAGTGGAAGGGCTTATTAGCAGGTAAGGCAGGCACAAAGCAAGCAAGACTGGTAATGGGTCACTGGACAGCAAGCATGGCTGACAGCAGGCCAATAAACAGACACCCAGGGACAATAGACAATAATATCCGATGATTGGCATTCCATTATAACCTAAGATCAAGACTGTTGCCACCTTGGAGATTGAAGACACTTAAATGGAAGATGCATTAGCAGCAGCATTCAATGATTTTTTCATTTTGTGGGCCTCCCCTGAGCACTGCAGTACAACTGGTTGGGCAACCCTTGTGGCACTCAAGTAAATGGCTTAAGTGTCCTTCCAAAGCTCACGTACTGTAAAATGATCAGACAGGTACATATTTGATCCCTCTATATACTCTGCCCTCCTTCCAATCCGCTATCAGTGTACCAATGGCTGGATCAATGGTATGGTTAAACTGCTATGAAAATGAAAGGAGCAATTCAGCATGCTCACCTTTATGTCCCTAAATTCCGAGTATCCTCTACTTTTGCTATGCCAATCTCTACAAACCTATCTCCGGTATTCAATTGTTCCTAAATGATAAATACTACTATAATAAAAATTTCAGTCCTGTACAGCATTCCCCATAATTATAACGTTCATTTAGAGCCTTCCTACATAATTCGAAACAAATAATGCACCAGTCCAACTATGATTTCTTATAAAAACTAGTTTTAGAAAATTTCTCTATAGCTTTCACTAAAAAGCACCCTGGAGACATTTTTTTTGTCAAGGGCAAAATACCATGAACGACCTCTACACAGAATACATTTCTATTCATCTTAAACCATGGCCAAATTACCCATACGAACGTCTAATCTTCCTAAAAATAATTCTGCAACATTATAAGGATGAACAAAGAACTTACCAAATGAGCACATTTTAGCTTTCCATCGTCTGATCTCAAGTAGCCACTGTTGACATAAATTTTCCTCTCATTCTGGGCTTCTGGAGCAGGTGCTGCAGTCGTCGTGGTATGGGATGCTGGGAAATCTGACATCTGCAAAAAAGAATATTGTTACCTTCTTTCAAATTTAAAATTCTTCACACACTTCCCAAGTTCTTTCAAAATAAATTCAATTCATAAAGAATTTACAATATTCTTTGAAAAATTACAAATGGATTTTTTAAAAACTTCATTAGTTCTTTAAGTAACTTATGAAATTCTATAAAAATTGGCAAATTTCTTTAAAAATTTCTAGGTAAGGTACAAGCATCATTCTAATTCTCAACTGAATGACAATCATCTTGCTGATAAAAGAAAATGAGACGAGCGATAAAATTGTCTTATCAGTCCTTCATACCATTTGCTAACAGAATACGGAATTATCAGTGCCTTTCGGTTTCCAGAAGGATTTAGCGTGGTTAGTCGTCATGATGCCCAGTGAAGCATTTTCCTTGCCTCACTTGATTCTGACTTGTGCCACACATGCCAATGTTGGTTCTCTAAAAAAAATGAAGAGCTTAATGTGTCTCAGGGCACGTCTGCTGCAGTTAAAGTATATCTTAGTTTTACCACACCACTGAGCTGATTAACAGCTCTCCTAGGGCTGGCCCGAAGGATTAGATATTTTTACGTAGCTAGGAACCGATTGGTTACCTAGCAACGGGACCTACAGCTTATTGTGGGATCCTAACCACATTCTATTGAGAAATGAATTTCTATCAACAGAGATAATTTCCTCTGGTTCCACGTTGGCCGAGCCGAGAATCGAACTTCGGACCACCGGATTGGTAGCCGAGCGCCAAATCCACTCGTCCAACGAGGAAATTCCCGGCTGCAGTAAAACATGAATTGACAGTATGAGGTTTGAAAGATGTTACAGGAGGGAAACCTCAAAGCAGTTGCACTAAGAAACAATTGTAGAGAGGGTGAAAAGTCAGATTGTAGAAAGAGAATATGAACAGAAGTACAGAACGAGTCTCTGTCCCTCCAAAAATCACTATATACCTTCGGGGGACGGCCTAATGTCCCCTTTTACGAAATTTGCCCGTCATGTGTCCCCAAAATCGTAATAAATTACTAATTGTTCAAAGATAAAAGTTCAGATGTTTTTTTCTCGAAACATCTAAGGCTCTTGCAGCAGCATAGTGGTTAATATACAAAAAAAATTTTTTACTATCCATAGAATCATGTTTATAAGTTTCACTTTAAAGCCATCAAAGCATATATTTTACTACTATTGAACGTAACACTTGATCTGAATAGATGCTGACTGAATCATACTCTTTCATTTATTCAGATGTTTGTAGATACAACTAAATATATAATTCTTTGAACAATACATTCTTATGTCGGGACTCAGGATGAAAGTATCAAGGTACAATTCTCTATCTCTCTCTCTAATATATATATATATATATATATATATATATATATATATATATATATATAATATATATATATATATATATATAAATATATATATATATAAATATATATATATATATATATATATATATATATATATATACAATTATATATAAATATACAAATACATTGTACATCAGGCAGGCAATCGATGATTTTCCTGCAGAAAGGAAAATGCGCTGTAACTACACTCCTCTCCTCTCACCATTATGATTAATAGCCTTTTTTGTTCACCTTTTTTTTTTGAAAATTATTGTAAATGAATTCATAATCGAAATAAAGTATTACATTATTTTTATTTTCTATTTTTCAAAACCTTTCATTACCCTAATATAAACTCATTGTTGCTTTAATGACAATGTCCGCTTTAGAACTTTCATTAGCAAAGGAAGGCTGTATTGTATATGCGCAACACTTTCTCATAAGGAAGTCATTACGGTCAAACACATTTATGGCAGACATTATTTAACCTTTGGCAAAAGGCGTTAGTGAACATTAAGTGAGCGAGAGACAAGTGAACTTGATTATCTACTACTGTTCTTTATTAATAGCTGTCTGTTGCTCATTACTTAACAGAATTCTCAACGCCAAAGCTTGGCAAATACTTCAAAAACAAAACTGAGGGCGAACAGGGAAGCTACAAGAAAGAGGTTTGCGACCTCTGTAGAACTGAATACGACAAAGAACATTTACTTTCCTCTAGAGAATGAAAGAATATCAAGGAAATCGAGGCATAAGCTTAGAAGCCACAAAATGTCCGAACAAAAAATGGAAGACTACATTACAACTAAAAATAAGTGTCAAGAATTATTTATATTAATATATATCCCGAGAAGACCTGGTTGTTCGAAGCTAGTGATAGTACTACCTTAGTAAATGTAATTGTAAAAGGCACAGTGGTAACAAACATGTTACACTTCAATATTATCATAATGAGTACAATGCTAACATTGAATACATTAATTAAGCAGTACCACTAGAATTTTTAAGGGGAAGTTGGACCTTGAATGAGATTTAAAATGAGTGAAGTCCTACAGATAAAACAACTAGTACAAATGACATTAAAATCAAAATCTCATATGAATCAGAAAGTGAAAACTAGAGAGATTTTTTTTTAGTTACGAAGTCCAGGACCCGACTCTGGTGACGTAGTAGCCGCACCTGTCACGGAGTAAACCCTGAGGAACCAGGAGTGTAGGCACCTATCATTGCGTCTTATACAGCACTTGATCCATACCGAATTCCTGTCATTTATATGAAGGATGGAAGTTCTCATGGCGACAAATATTACCATTTTTAGTGACATCCATTCCAATCTTCATCTCCGCTCTCGAAGCCACGGTCTACAGACAGGCAGTCACTTTCAAGTTACAGACCTACCAACCCTCCCGCAAAATGCATTTTGCGGGAGTTTCCCACATATAGAAAAAGTCTTTCGCACTTTATCTATTTAAGTTCGTAATTGTTACTAATGCTTATTTTCCAGTAAATATAATTATTTCATCAGTAAGCTACGTGTGACCTTACCTCACAATAACGCTGAAGAAGACAGGGGTCTCAGTGTTGTCAATAAGAACTTCACCTCAGAGAGCCAGTTTTAATATTGAAGGGACACTACAGAATCACTTATTGCCAGTAAAATGAACGAGTTCGCCCATAAGGCTTGCTATGAGTATAAACCAAAAGTGGATTACTTGTGAAAGCTAAGTCAGCAACATATGCATATACCCGAGCACACTCTAATGTTCAAAAATTATATCACTATCATATTCTGCCCCTAAAATACATGCAACAATATTTACAACAGGCTATAAACACAGCCATTTTGTCATATGGATATATGTATTTTTCTTTAATTTTGCTGCATTTATTCATGAAATTTTGCATCTATGTTCTTAGTAAGATAGATAAATGCAATAAATTGAGAATTATTGGATGAATTTTATTAAAATAATGACATTCTGACTTGGATTTATTAATCTCCCGCATTTTTTTGTAAACCTCCAGCTTTTTTTTTATAATCTTCAGCAAAAGTGTCAGGTAGGGTTGACAGGTCTGAAGTTAGGTTCCACCCGCTCCAACCTCACAAAATTCATCTAATAGCAATGCCATTTACAACTAAGGACTTGGGTAGAGCAGCTGTGGATGACGACATTATAAAGCGAGTAGAACGTACACAATCCTGAACGGCAGACACTGAACGCGGAAACGGATGTTCTAAACTGAAATATTGCTTAAGAAAGATCCCAACGCAAGATATCTTTTCACAATGGCCTCAATCATAATTATACCTGGGGGAAAAAAGAACACTATCACTTCGATCATTATGTCAGCAGTTAACATACTTCCAAGTACAGCGAAAAAGAAAAAAAGATCAACGGTGACACGGAGCATTTCCAATCACTATGAACCGGTTTGTGCAACCTTATAACACTACGGTCTCTACGGTCTCATTAACTGCCTATTACGAAAATTGCTAGGAGAACAAAATAGAGCCGCCAGATTAATAAAAGGATTACGTTACCGTGACAGAATAACCTCAGAACTAATTGAGCTACATTGGCTTCTTGTAAAAGCAAGCACAGAATGCAAAATACTCCTTACAGTCTTTAAAGCACTAAAATGTGGTGAACCAACATATCTGAGAAACTGCTCGAGCCTCTTCAGACCTGAAATGAATATTGAGATCAGACATGCAAGTGAAGCATACATGAATAGGCTATTTGAACCTAAAACAAATCTAAGTCAGTTAAAAGTATATCTTAGTTTTACCAGACCACTGAGCTTGATTAACAGCTCTCCTAGGGCTGGCCCGAAGGATTAGATATTTTTTTACGTGGCTAGGAACCAATTGGTCACCTAGCAACGGAACCTACAGCTTATTGTGGGATCCGAACCATACTATATCGAGAAATGAATTTCTATCACCAGAAATAAAATCCTCTGATTCCGCGTTGGCAATGTAAGTCAGGCGAGAGAGCATTTGAACATTATGCACCAAGAATATAAAACAAAATATCGCCTGAAATGAAGATTATATAAGAAGAAAGCAAATTTAAAAAAAGAACTAATGAGTCCCCTATTCAGCAGGAGCTACGATACTGACGACAAATTGCTAAAAGACAGGGTAATTCTATGCAATAACTCCGTACGGACTGTAAGGAAAGGTCCCGCGAATACGGCAGCCACTGGGGCGTCAAATGTATTTCGTCGTGTTGAGTCCTAGCCCCTGGGGGTTAATTACAGTCAACCCAACCCCCAATCCCCCCAAAAACAGTAAATTCTTAATAAGCAATCAAAATACTATAGAAAACTGTAATTTCAAAAGAAATACCCGACGCGGAATTATTACCTGGATCTACCAAAGAAAGTTGTAAAATATAAGAAAGAAACAACTTATCTAGAAAAGGTACAAGGACGCGCCAGAGAGAGAATCATCCCTGTGGAGGACTTTACATAAAATCAAACAAGTATAAAGGCACGCATAAAGCCATCTCACTGGGGAAAGAAGAGTAACTGCAACCTTAAAGGCGGTTGTCGGACAGTATGTCGATGGACAAAATGTCGACAATATGTCGATGGACATAATATCGACGGACATAATGTTGACGGACAAAATGCAGACATCTGTACGAACAGGACAAAATGTCGATGACAGTAAACAAATAATATAAAACTTTTAACATACTCCTCTCATTTTCTCACTTATTCATTTTTCTCTATCTCGTCTGTCTGTTCTGTTAATAAATGTACAATAAAGCAAGTTAAATTGGTAGTTGTCTTGTTAAAGAAGTTGTTAACAAAGATTGTTTAATGTTTTTGCATATTTTTTTCATATACGTATGCTGAAATAGTAGCTGTATCGTTAAAGAATGGTTAAAGATTGTTTAACGCTTTAGCATGTTTTTCCAACACCATTAGTCCATCAAGATCCGAAGTGTGTTGAAGTTGTTTTTATAAACCAGCCCATCCCTATACTGGAGATAACAAAAACGAATAAAAGTGGCAAGAAACTTCTTTACGAAGGTTATGCTTACGTTGTTGATAAGCAAAAGGAACGCAGAATTTTATGGTGCTGTGCAAAACGTGAATATGGTAAACGAAGAACAACGTCTAACAATACTATATATGGTTACTTTTAACAGACATTGTCACCTGCCTGATAATCCCAGATGTGAGGCTCTTCCAGTTCATAACAAAATTAAAGACATGGCCAGTGTTACAGAAGATATTCCCTCAAATATAATCCACAACGCCGCAGCAAACCTATCACTATATATATAGATGTGTGTGGCACTTTACCAAAGAGTCAGTTGCTCGTATCTACAATTGAAGACATCGCAATGTAAGTAACAGAGATGAAGATTTGACTACAACTACAGAATGTTAGAAAAATGTTCAACGTGGCTTTGCGATGGGACGTTTGATTCACCTCCTTTAGGGAAACAATTGTATACCATTCATGCCCTTGCTACAGATAACAAAACCCTACATTCAATGGTTTATTGCCTTACTAGCAAGAAGTATATGCAAACTTACAATTTTATTTTCAATTTTTCAAAAGACCGCAATTTGAACCCAACCTCAATCAGTGTTGATTTCGAGAGAGCCGCTATTAATAGTATAAAGAAGACATTCCCAACTACTATTATTTATGAATTTTTTATTTAGCCAATGCATTTGGCGCAAAATCCAGTCAGTTGGCTTACAGTCCTGATATGCGGAAACCGGGAATGCTTTCATCATAAAGCAGTTTCGAGAAGCGGTATTTGCTCCTCCTGGTTGCGCATATCGTTTATTTGACGAACTTCTTGCTTCTCTAGCGGATGAAGTAGTAGAGTCTGTGCTAGATGAATTTGTATCGTATTTTGAAGCGACATGGTCAGGTGTAGTTCAACGTGGGCGACGACGTAAACCCTGTTACGAAATCCAACTGTGGCAGCTCCGTAGGGGGTTATTGCCGTCAATGCACCTCATTCGGTGCAATGTAGGCATTACTAAGGTTCTTTGCAGCGTCCCTTCGGCCACTAGCTGTAGCTACTTTCATTCCTTTTACTGTACCTCCTTTCATATTATCTTTCTTCCATCTTATTTTCCACTTTCCTAACAATTGATTCATAGTGCAAAAGCAAGGCTTTCCTCCTGTTACACCTTTCAAACTTTTTCACTCTCCATTTCCGTTTCAGCGCTGAATGGACTTAGTTGCCCCAGTGCTTGGCATTATGCCTAAAACCTTTAATTCAATCACCCTATTAATCAACCAACTGTTGTTAGTTCATATTCGTGTCGTAAAAGACTTGCGACGCGGCACGCATAAATAATGCGGTTGAAGGGTGGCGTAATGCTTCTGATAGGAGAATGGTTATTAAGCATGCATCTTTAGAAAAGTTGGTCAAAAAAAGAAAAAAGAACAAGCAAATACAAAAATGTTATGTTAATCAACTCATGGGAAAGAAATTGGAATGCAGAACCTAAAATATATTGGAATCCACCCGAGATTAAAGAACCTAGTCACACATTATAATCCAGATCAAGGGACACAGTTCTTAACAGCAGTTGCTCATAATTTGTAACACTTGTATCATTGATAAAAAGTGTAATTTTTTGAAATAAATTTTGTGCTTACAGATACAATTTATATCATTTGTTTATCAAACCTATCTTCATTTACGTCATGTTCTTAACAGCAATTGCTCTAATTTGTAACATTTATATAATTGATAAAGTTTTTTGATAATTTAATTTTTGTATATCTAAGTTTTTTCAATAAATTTTGTGCTTATTGATACAATTCTTATAAATTATGGATTTTGATTACCAAACCTATCTTTGTTTATGTCATGTTCTTCATAAAGTTTTCATTTATATCATGTCCTTTTTATTCCGTTAACTTTTTGTCCCCTTGGGACATATTATGGTATTCTGCCCATCGGCATTTTGTCGGTCGACATTGTGTCCGTCGACCTTATGACAGCGGACATTTTGTCCGTCGACCTTATGACCGTCGACATTTTATCATGGTATTTTGTCCATCGGCATTTTGTCCGTCGACCTTATTATCGTCGACATTTTGTCCGTCGACATTTTGTCCCCTTGGGACATGACATGGCATTTTGCCCATCGACATTTTGTCCGTCGACATTCTGTCTGCACACCTTAAATACTGCATCGTATGCTCAAGACCACTAATCATGTCGCTTGCAAAACTACTAACAATAAGGTCCTATTTTCTATGACAATCTTTGTAATTACGGGTAAATACCCGATTACACTAAGTTTTCACAAGATATCACTGAAAACCAAAAGCACTGATAACAAGTCAGTAAATCTCACTTGACCCATAAGAGAGAGAGAGAAAAAAAATTTAAATCAACAAAACTCCCACGGAAGAAATCCACTCCACTGATTACAAGCC
>NC_087221.1:13907988-13922988 GCF_015104395.2 Macrobrachium nipponense | reverse complement strand
ATCCACAATACTAAAAAAAAATGGAGCTCAAGGGGTTTGTGAAAGCGAGAATTCGTACAAAGGTTTCGAAGACTTGACCGAGGGTATATAAACATATACACACAAAGGTTGCCCGATTGCTTTTATTTCTATTAATGGGCTGTCTACTCAAAGTCGCTGAGCCAACTAAACCTCTTGTTTATCTTGCAGGATACTATGATAAATAACCAAGTCATGTGACCACCCAAATTAGTGTTTCACATTTCTCCGTTAAGTAGTTCATCGATATTATATTGCCAAAGCGTAGATCATAAGAGCAACAAGGACCTAAATATAAAAAAAAAAATGGAAAATTCGTTGAATCCTTTTTAACAAAACTGGTATATTACTAAAAATCTCACATTACTTTTACTTCCAAAGCTGTTTACTCCGGGGGGGAAGGATGAAAATCATTTAGTCTACCTGGTGCAGTATTAAACAATTCCATTTTCCCAGTAAAACACACCTCTGAAATAAAAATACTAAATATCTTGTACTAGTCTATGTCACATTACAATAGCACGAAACATTAATCTTTTCAAAATCCTATTGTATTTTTTGTAAACTTTCCTTGTCAAGTATTCAAAATAATACATTAAAACTACTACGAATAGTATTACAAAAGTAAGACTTGTCTGACAACTATATTCAAAGAGAGAGTTTACTCATTAAATTAGCTCTCGTATATAAATCGATAGCTAAACGAAACAATTTCGTCTTGGAGCGAACTTTCGCGCGGGAAGGATTGGCAACCCCGTTTAAACAACTGAAGATCAATACACGCCCGTCCGAGTTGCCAGCGAGGGTCACACCATTTCTTTATTCTACGCTGTAGACATTTCAGGGCGACAAAGATTCTATAGCTGGGTAACGTAGCGAAGTCACTAAGAGAAGTTGCTCAAGCGACAAGACTGGAGATCAGAGAATAAACGGATGTGGACCGGGAGATAATGCAACGGATTTTCAGATAGTCCAGCGAGTAGCAGACGCCCTTTCAGTGGTAGTGAATACCAAGTGTTTGTGGGATTGCGCACCACTCCCCTATCGCCTTTGATTTCATTTCCCTTATTACTGTCACCCTGATAACTGTGTCTAACCTACAAATCCATAAAAGTGATCTTGAGGGGGCGGACCATACAATTTTCCAGCTTTATAGTGTTACTGGGGGCCTGGACGCCTTGCCAAACACGGTCAGTGGTGTGTTATAACCGTCAGTGTCAGCAAAATATCGCCGAGAAATCGAAGGAAAAAAGTGTGCCCAATCGAGCTCCGACTTGTATTTAAGCTACATAGAGCAAACACAAGCTACGGTCTCTTAACTTTTGCTATTTGAGAGAGCCGGGGAAGAATACGCCCCACTGAAGTGTGACGTCCACACCGCCAATTGATTTCTTGACAGAAACGACAAACAGACAGAGGTAAGTAAAGATACATAGCAATGTCATTAAGGATAGGAAGAGATGCAATGATAGAATGATGGTGATAAAATATATAAACCAGCAGACGACACGAGAGAGCTCAGTCAATTCTAGTTCGAAGATATTCGACTTTTCTAAGGTTTCCGTTTAAGGGTTTTGGAGCAGAAGACGGGAGAAAACACAAGACATAATCAACAGGAAGGCAGTTGCCTATTTGAGGAGGTCTCTCCTACCAGACTAATATTTTTATTCTATGATTAACGAAGGTGCGTGAGATAAATAAGATAATCGAAAAGGAGTTTTATGCCTAAGGAGAGAGAGAGAGAGAGAGAGAATATATATATATTTATTATTATTTATATATATATATATATATATATATATATATATATATATATATATATATATAATATATATAATATATATATATATATATATATATATATATATATATATATATATATATATATATATATATATATATATAGTGATGCCAGGTGGTTGACCACTATCTTTTCCAAACGAAGCCATGGTTTGAATTCTTGCCGGTGCAGAGGCACTTAGCAATTATAATTCCCATTGGGTGTATGTTACTCCCAGCTAAGGTATAGCTAATTCTATATTAAACCGTATTTATGGCTTAATATTTGTGAACACATACACAATATAATATATAATAATATATATATAAATAGATATATATATATATATATATAATATATATATATATATATATATATATATATATAATACATATATATATATATATATATATATAGATATATATATATATATATATATATATATAATACATAATATATATATATATATATATATATATATATATATATATAATAATATATATATATATATATATATATAATATTCATGTGTATTTGTGAAATTTGTTCTGCGTGTACAGATTGAACGTATATTACCCAATTATTCACTTTACATTAGGCCACTGCCATCATTATTATAGTTACAGGGGTGTAAAAAACAAAGTTCAAGTTGGTTACGCAACACCTAGCTTAAGAAAATTCTTCACGACTTGCCTTTGTCCTTCTTTTCGTACTCCGTTTGTCTTACACTACCACAATCCCAAAAAGATAATGATACCAACAATGATGATGTTCAAAGTACACACTCGCGTACTCTTAATATCATACAACGGATTCCATCGCGCATACATAAAGCGATTTTTGTTCTCCACTGAATATTCACCTTATTTTCAAGCATTTATGTAGTCATGCAGCAGAAATAACAAGAAATTCATGTTTTACGGATGAAAAAAAAATTGCATTCTTAAAATAAAGAGCACAAAGTACAAAACTGAATTTTCATATTTTATATATGTATTATATATATATATATATGTATATATAATATATATATATATATATATATATATATATGGTATATATATATATAATATATATATAATATGTAAATATATATGACTGCTACTCGACAGTATTTTTACGTATATATATATATATATATATATATATATATATATATATAAATATTATATATATGCTCAAAAACTCACAGTAGATGCAAGTGACGTCATTGAATAAGCGAATAACGCAGGAAAATGATAGGCAGAAATCCAAGCGCTTCCTTCTTTACTAGGACATTGTGGTATTCGCTTTATATATATATATATATATATTATATATATATATATAGATATATATATATATATATATATATATATATATATATATATATATTTGTGTGCACATTGTGGCTATACCCCTTCAGATGATATACGGCTTCCGCATCTCAGTATTATTCTAGCCCTTACCCATTCATCACTACAGTTACGATCTACCATAGTCGACTAACTACCCATTCAAACGCTCAGGGCAACTATAACGCCTACATCGCCCCATTTCTTTTAAGAATCAAACGAGAGAGAGAGAGAGAGAGAGAGAGAATATCTGTGACTTATCTATAGATGCCTCTCGAGTGAACGCCTCTTCAGCGTCGCCTCCCTCTCTCTCTCTCTCTCCTCCTTCGTTAATGGTCTTTCCTCTTCTCTCTTCTCCCTCACGAACGCAGCATTGCTCCTCATGTAAGTTTCCGGCATATTCTAACAAATTTTCATGCACCATAGGCACGTCTTACGTAGCAAGTACCAAATATCAATAAGCCCCATTTGTTGCGATGATTAATTGTTTTCAATTCGCGCATAAAATGGCCAGTTCCCCATTTGTTGCGATGATTAATTGTTTTCAATTCGCGCATAAAATGGCCAGTGTTCTATGTGGTTAATGAGTGAAGGGAAATTTAGCAAACAATAATACTTTACAATAGCTGCTGCATAGCACCTACACAGGGTTCATCAACAGCGCATTGAACTCTCACACACTGGCGCTTCCTGGATATGGAAGCACCACTTCCATTCAAATACCTCGTTCAAACTATCTATAGTTGGTTCACATAAGGTAGATTCTTAGACGAGCCCTATGCCTGTGAGACGTTTGTTTGGCGGCCGCTGATTGGCTGGGAGCTGCCTACCTCCCGGTTCCAGCCAATCAGCGGCCGCCAAGCAAACGTCTCGTCAGCATAGGGCTCATCCAAGAATCTACCTTAAGTGAACCAGCTATAGTACTACTGTACACGCTCTCCCGCCAGCAAATTCTAAACCACGTTCATTTAAATCATAAAGACTTTTCACTCATATCGGCAACCTACCTTGTAAACTATACATTCCTTCACTTGTATAGTGACTGTCTTTTACACGTCCCAGTATGTCACAAAGTATGACATTTCCATTTTCTTTCAGAGTTCTCCCATTCGTGTTTCTTAACAAACCCCTACCGTACACATTATCCTCCTTGTCTAAACCCAGTCATCTTCCTTACTTGATCCTATACTGTTCTTCCCCTGTCAATCAGTCTCTGATCTGTCTTGCTCTTCAATAAACTTCCTACTATACATCTTATCGCCTTTACCATTATACTACGGAATAATCATTCCCCTCGCTCATTCATTCCTTCAGAACCGTTCCCTCATTACAACAAACCTTTCGCATCGCCGTAATCATACTGCAGCAACTAGGTAGTAATCATATTAATTTCTGCAGCTAATTCATTTGTCATCTTCTTAATCGACCTCCCTCCTTACATCCGCCACCGTCACACGAACAAGCATTCTCAGATTGGCACTATTCTCTTACCTTCTTGCATCATTCAGCTCTCTCTCTCTCTCTGAGGGATGACGCTGGGACGTCCATCTAGCAAGTGTACTGATCCAGGCATGAGACCATTTTCATGGCCGGCTCAAAAGCGGAAGGAGCGCTGAAAGGTCATCCCCTCTGATATTTGCAATACTGGGAATCCCGTTAAATGTGACGGAATCCAAACGATTTCCCCTCGACGTCCCACTGCATTATTTTTCCCTGCAAACCCTCATTCATTTGTTCGCTTTATTTCAGGTAGTTTAACCACGGTCTGTCTTATTTAGGGCTCTGCCATTATTCAGCTCTTGATGTTTTCTGGTTGTCCAAATTTTCTTGCATTAGGTCGGGTTATCATAAGTATTTGGGATAGATTTTCATGATTTTCTTTTTATCCTTGTTAAAATAATGAGGTTTATTCGGCGCAACCACAACACAAACGCTAAAACCTCACCGCCATGTTCCAATTTTCCTTGATTTTGATTTATAGCCTTTTTGCATGCATCTCAAGCACTAAGTCAACTAAGACCATTTAGAGCTAAAACGGAAATTGACAGCAAAAGGTTTGAAAGGCGTAACAGGAGGACATCCTCAAAGCAGTTGCACTATGAAACAATTGTTAAGAGAGGGTGGACAGTAAGATGGAAGAAAGAGAATATGAACGGAGGTACAGTAAAAGGAACAAAAATAGTTGCAGCTAGGGGCCGAAGGGAAGCTCCAAAGACCTTCAAGTAATGCCTACATTGCACCGAATGAGGTGCACTCACGGCATTAGCCCCCTACGGCGTCAAATTTTCGTTTACATGACCAGGAAACCTTTAGCATCCTTTCTTCATATCTCGAACACATCTCCGTCATCCAGCCAATCTCTTCCGCAAACACTGCGGAGGCACTTCGACGGACCACCTTTCATTCATTTCCCCTTATGCATATTCCACACCTGCGCCTCATTTCCATGAAGAGGACTGGTGGGGCCTTACACCCCTTCAAGTGCTGTACTCGTGACTTTATCTGACAATTTTCTCGAGCCTTTTGCTGATCGCCACGAGAGGAGGATAATAGTAATAATTGGGAAAAACTCTGATAATAATAATTATTGGGAAAAACTCTCCAGACTGAAGATGAACCCAGGGAAAGGTTCGAAAGCTTTTATAGTATTTATAGATTATACACAAACTTACCATTTTTATTATTGTGGACCCCTTAGAATAATAATAACAATATTAATAATTTTGTATTTGCACGTTCAGCTAAACATGGTATATGTATATACATTCAGTACACAAGTATATAAAATTCATGTTACACACACACACACACACACACACACACACACACACATATATATATATATATATATATATATATATATATATATATATATATATATATATATATTTGTGTGTGTATATGTTTATATATGGGGATACAATCTACAATGATGTAAAATCCTTCTGTAGTTTTATAGAATATATTTCTTGTACAGCAAATTATAGCCTTCGGCCATCAGCTGTGGTCTTTTTAGTGAACAAGACCACAGCTGATGGTCGAAAGCTATAATTTGCTGTACAAGAAATATATATTTTACAAAACTACAGAAGGATTTTACATTATTGTGGATTGTACCCATTTACTTAGAGGCACAACATAGTACCTACCTTCTGCATATATATATAATATAGTAAATACTTATTAATTATATACTATGTATGAGTGCGTGTGTGGTTTTGCCGAATGAACCTCTTTGATGATTATTAGCAAGAAGAGAAAATCATGAAGATATATCCCAGATTCTTATGATGAAAACCCGACCTAATGCAAGAAATTTTGGACAACCTGAAAACATCAAGCCCTAAATAAGACAGACCGTGGTTAAACTGAAATAAATTGAGCGCCTTCCAAAGCAGACAAATGAATGAGGGTTTGCAGGGAAAAATAATGCAGTGGGGCGTCGAGGGGAAATCGCTCGTATTGCGTCACATTTAACAGTGATTCTCAGCATTGCAAATATCAGAGGGGGTGACCTTTCAACGCTCCTAACGCTTTTGAGCCGACCATGAAAATGGCCTCATGTCTGGATCAGTACTACACTTGCTAGATGGACGTCACAGCAGCATCCCTCAGAGAGAGAGAGAGAGAGAGAGAGAGAGAGAGAGAGAGAGAGAGAGAGAGAGAGAGAGAGAGAGAGAGAGAGAATCTGGCTTTAGGAGAATATTTTTCTGCCCTGACATTTCAAAAAAATTAATTACTTGCGAGCAATCAGTTTTCATAGCATGATATATATATATAATATATATATATATATATATATATATATATATATATATATATAATATATACACACGTATAAACTAAAGTGTATGTATAACTGAATCACGAAAATTTGGAACGTGATGAATATATAATTATATAAAGGTAAAAGCCACCAAGGAAACTGAAACTGGAGCGCTGCTAGATCTTGCGACTCAACGTCCTTTACTTTACAATGAGTCGAAAGATCTCTAAGCACTCCATTGTTTCACTTTACTTCGTGGCTTTTACCTTTAATTATATATATATATATATATATATATATATATATATATATATATAATTATATATATATATATATATATATATACTACTCGCCTTATCGTAAACGTACGAGCACTTTAAGGACTTTTTTTTACCATTTATTATATAATGATTTTCCGTTTAACGTTGAGCACTGTGGAATTCTTTCAAGTAAATCTATATAATATATATATATATATATATATATATATATATATATATATATATTATATCTATATATATATATATATATATATATATATATATATATATATATATATATATATATAATTTTATATCTATAATATAATATAGATATATATATATATTACTTGAAAAAATTCCACAGTGCTCAACGTTAACGGAAAATCATTATTTAATAAAAGGTTAAAAAAAAAAGTCCTTAAAGTACTCGTGCGTTTACGATAAGGCGAGTAGTATACAATAGTAAGCTTCTTCAAAAGGCTTCGTGGACAGTTTTATTGTTTCACCTCTCTCTCTCTCTCTCTCTCTCTCTCTCTCTCTCTCTCTCTCTCTCTCTCTCTCGTACGTCAATTTGGTTTGAGTTTTCAACTTCCAAAGTCAGATGCAACATCATTGCTTTCCATAACTGCAATGAGTAATATCTAAACCAATATACTAATGTGACTCGACCAGATAGTCCCAAATCAACTCCGGGAGGGGCTACAGACAGCCGGCACCCCTGCACTCTCTCTCTCTCTCGTGTGCTCCGTGAGGCAAAATAGTGAGTCCGTGATGATGTAACAAATAATTATTTACGTCTCGTCTCGTTATTCTGTACCTTGACAGAGAAAATGGCACGTTATTATATATTCCAATTATGACTTCTTCAGCTACATAGAGACCAGACAGCCAGAATATTTTCTTTGAAATTCTGCACTAAAATTCATACGAAAACTGAAGAAATGGTGGGTAAAATTCAAAAGGAACAGTCAACATCAGGTGCCCATTTTATATCCTGAATCAACATCAGGTGCCCATTTTATATCCTGAATCAACATCAGGTGCCCATTTTATATCCTGAATCAACATCAGGTGCCAATTTTATATCCTGAATCAATATCAGGCGTCCATTTTATATCCTGAATCAACATCAGGCGCCAATTTTATACCCTGAATCAACACTGGGCGTCCATTTTATATCCCGAATCAACACTGTTTCCAATATCCTAATCACTCAGGTGCCCATTTTATATCCTGAACTTTTCTCTCTTGGAAATTCACTCCTATATAGGCTACAAACAAGACGACCTCATGCTACAAACTGATACATATTAAGGTATCGAAGTTGTTGGATCATGATTGTCATCGCGTCGCCTGGATGGCTAGATTAAACCGACAAAAGGTAACAGCGCAAGCAAGGAAAAACAATAGGGGTAAAACTGGGAGGGCTATTTTTTCTTAATTGAATAACTGCAGTCTAACATCGGTTTGATTGGCGGACGAATTAAACGACCCCCGGAAAAAGGTTAAGGTAGTTTCGCACGCGCTCCGCTCCGACTATTGCATCAGGAATCAATAGCTCACATCTGTGAAGTATTATTGATCAGCGAAGTCGAGAATATATGGAAATTTCGTGGCAGTCCTTCGTCCATTGAGAGAGAGAGAGAGAGAAATACGTCGTTCATCCAGTGTGTGTGTGTGTGTGTGTGTGTGTACTACAGTTCGATTCTTATTTTGCTTAAAGATGCAACGCTGCCCAGGACTTTCTCCTACAGAAATGAAAACGAACAGTTTCCTCGCCCATGCTATCTGTCTGCAGGTTACAACCTCACTGATGTTTAATGATTAGTCAAATGTTTTACTTAAACCCAATGCACTTCAGGATTACGAAAGGCCTGACAAAAGGGGGGGGGGGGGGGGGTGGGGGGGGGGGGGGGGGGGTGGCAGAGGCTTATGCTCCCTGGGGATCGTAGGGGATAGTAGGAGAGGGTCTGGGTGTTTCTAAAATTGGCAAAGCCAATCTTGTTATTGCAGGCGGGAGAAGAGGCTTGGGCAATTCTCTCTCTCTCTCTCTCTCCTGATAACACTATGTGAATAACAAGACATTTGGCTATTTTCTGTAAATTACCTTAGTAAGCGAGAATCGTTTAAATTCACCGTTATATTACAAGAACTGTCCAATACTGGCGCTTGCGTCTTGTATGACAAGCAACGGAGAGAGAGAGAGAGAGAGAGAGAGAGAGAGAGAGAGAGAGAGAGAGAGAGAGAGAGAGAGAGAGAGAGACTACTGCTGGGAACACAGTCATTACCAAAACAGAACAACCACCCCGTGTTAATGGTGAAAACAATGATTAATGACCACGATAATGCATCACTAATGGTCACCAACTAACATTAGGCTACTAGACCAAGTAATCCTCCCTTTGTTTTGAACGAAATATTCCTGTGGCTGTTTCACACTATGGCCAAACAATCTTACTGCAACAATACATTTTAGTACAAAATCGCCCAGTATTCCCTTCTGGTATTAATTTCCTAAAGCAGCGTCTCCAGCAAAATACCGGTTTATTTTCAACCAGGAAAATATCAAACCCCCTGCAAAGTCTACAAGCGATCTCTCCACGATTTGTACTTAATTGTTTAAAGTCTTTCACAATCTTAGAGGCTGTTATCGGATGCTCTAGGTTTTGTCCCAGGCTTTCAGGTATGGCTTTTGTTCGTATTTGTGAACGTGCTCGATCCCTTGTAGTTTACCTTTCAACTTCACCCATTAACACTGTAAATTTACCATCGGGAATCATCATCCCAGCGGAAGGTATGGATGGGTGTGCGTGTGTACGTTTCAAGATCTAAATCTTGGTGTATTTGTTAACGTGAAAATAGCGGCGACTCTTCTTTTTCATGTCACTTTTCATTGAAGACAATCTTAAAAGCCCCTTGGCCTTTCCCTATCTTAACTCGGCTTCCTGCCCACAAATCAGATAAACTTCTTGGCCTTTTCCAACCTTCCCTCAACTTTGCTCCCATAAATAATACACCACTCTCATCTTTCCTTAACTTTTCGACTTTCCTTCAAAAATATATCTAATGATTACAGAGCGATGACCTTCTTTCAAAAAGTAAGTAAAAAAGTTTATATGTATATATATATATATATATATATATATATATATATATATATATATAAATATATATATATATATATATATATATATATATATATATATATATATATATGTGTATATACACATATATATGTATAGATATGTATATATACATATATATATATTATATATATATATACACATATATTGTGTATGGGTGTGTAGATACATAGATACCATGTTAAATTTAAAAATAAAGGGAAAGAGTTGTCATGAAACATACATGGGCCTAGAAAACACTCCTGATACAATCGATAGAGACTATGTAGTTTGTTGAGAATGTACGCAATAAATGATTCGCTAATGAGAATAATAAAGTTTTTACAGTGGAATCAAATGTTAGAAAATGTTGGCAGAGGAGTGGATGGTTTGGTGTAAAAGTGGGCCTACAATAAGGAGTACCGAGTCCCACGCTTCCTCACTGTCTCTCAGAATAGGCCAATGGAGTAAGTCAGAGAAAGGACAGTAGATGCAAATAGAAATCTTTGGGGTACAAAAATGAGCGGTGAATATAGTTTGGAATGGCCGATTCCCTTCAAATAGTGATGCAGTGCTAAATGGGGAGCGACGAGAGCATAAATACCCAGTAAAAGAGAGGTTGAGAATGTTTGCAAGGAGAAAGTTGATTGTAGGTGTAAGCAACTTTGATTTATATTACTATTGGGAGCAAAATACAAGGAATGATGGTATAATGACAAACGTCAGACACAAATGAAGGAAGAAAAGTGGCGGGACGTGTTCAAGCAAGGTCTAGAGGGCTCTACATCTATGCAAGAGAGTATACTTGTGTACAAGATTGAGGAAACGAACTGCCTTCGAAAGTAAAAGTGGGGGGGGGGGGGGGGGGGGGGGGGGGGGCGTTCACCTCGCTCCTGCTGAGCCTGTCGCTGTAGGAAGATGCTTATGTTGTGGAAGTGACAGCATTAGATTTCCTCCACAATTAGGCGAAGTATGAATGGGCACTGACTTTTTTTCTGAAGCCACCCCCACCCCATTAACGAAAAATCCTTAATGTTGAAGGGAAACAAATTCACCACAGATCTTAAGGGAGACAGCACCATACAACACCGTATTGCGTATTTTACTAACTCTTTTACGGATGAGTCTGCCGCCAACCCCGTGCCCTTTCCATGACTCCCAACTGACACTGGTGCTCATCCACAGCTGGGGAAACTAGTGGAACTGTGGAAGCAGGCCAGACTAAGTACCACTGACCTCGTAAATGCAAGTCGAAAGCACTTCCACTAAGCTGTCTCACCCACTGAGCGGTTACAGTCATTACCACAACTACGAACCCAAAACGGCATGGGTTCGAATACCGGTAAGGTTATGGGACTTTCATAATTCCCCATACACAATTTACGAGAAAAATTAAACAATGATAGTAAATCCTGACTGATTTCGACTTTATACTTAAAGGTGCGTCCATACTACAGTAAACAGGTCACACACAAACACCGGTAACTTACCACTCACACATCACAGACTAGTTAAATTAAAGGCAACGACTGTTTGGTAGTCTTAACCTGTGCTTTGTACGGTTATCCAGCACTTGCCTAAGATTCGTTCTTCACCTTCGGTCGTTGACTCGATTTCAACTCGGCTGTCATATGGTCGGCACCTTAAGACATATTTCTGAAGACTTGTACATGATAGTGGAAGTTTCTACCACTATGTATCGGTCCTCTGAGAGCTGTTTTAGATATCCAGACGAAACCAGTCATGAGTTTACATCCAGTTTCAATTGTTCTGTGTGGTAGCTGCGGCTCTATGAGTCACGTTTCAAGTGTGATTATAATCACATGTGTTATCACATTATAATCACCTATATAAAATACGTGTATTTTTCACATAATTACGATCTGCAGACAAAAGCAAACACGCGTGTACGGCGCAGGCACACCATGTATTATGTATACTTAGCCTAAGCCAGTAAGGTCCGAAGTGTCGTCTTTTAAACTGTTTACCTAAGTACACTCTGCATACAAATGAGAAGTTATTGGATGTAGATACTCTTAAGCACGCCTCTTCTCTCACTATTTGCCCGAGGCAATCTTTTCCCACTTATTCCCAAAAATAACATCAGCCTTTTCCTGCAACACAAGCTGCTCCGCACATCTACCACTCCCCAACGCAAACATCCACCCCAAACCCCCTACTAACCCCGCGATCACAAAATACACGCACACCCCCTTTCCATCGCTTAGGCTTTTATTTATTTAATATTTATACATTTGAAAACTGCACCAACGCTATTTTTTACTTATTTTAGCAGAGATGTTGAATGAAAATGTCATCTGGTAGGAGACATTCGTAGATTTCATCCTTATGTCATAGTACAGCCAAAGTTGAATTAAACCTCCTTGAGAACAGCTGTCCTAATATATTTACTTCTGTTTCAAACAAATGGCTGTCTTCATAAAATCATATCAATTGTAACAAACGATGGCAAAAACCAATAGGAGCCATGTCAGAAAAAGAGCAAAGGTTGAAATAGAAGCTTTGCTTGTTTTCAGTCACCGAGTAGGGTTTATCCTTTACGAGAAATAAACAAACAAATCACAGACCTTTCTTGTGCGTAGTATCTTTTGCGGTGACTGTAATAAGCACGATCCCTTTAAGCTTCTCCAATTCTTCACACTTTATGGATACGCTCGTCACTAAAAAGCCTGAGATCCAAATGCAAGAATATGAAGTCATTCTGATGTTCGGTAGCAGGATTCAACCCCGCACCCAGAGTATCAGAACGAGGCAATGTTGTGCCTACGTAAGGATACATTCCATTCATCTGCAAGCTTGGCGTTAGGCTTCAGATTCTGAAAATACCACTCGTAACATGACGCGTCGTAAAAACTAACACTTCTGAAAGCAAGGTCATCAACAACTTTCCTCCAAGAGGTCTGAAAACCGGACTGCACAATCTAAGACTGCCTGGTACTAGTTCACAATTCTCTCTCTCTCTTCTTACAATGTCACCTTCATATGTAGTATGTATTAAGCATAATAACACGTACTTACATATTCATACACCCATAATCGACGAGTGTTTATCTGAATTTTTCGCAGTTGGCTAAGCTATTCTTTGGAATCTCACTTACTCGTTTCATATGAATGAGGTGTATTTTCCAATAATATTAGAAATAGTAGTTATTATACCATCTGGATACACATTAGTGATCCTGGTAGTAGTGCTAGATAACCTGCAACAGCCAGACCCATTGCGTCTACATAATATGATGCCAATGTAAAGGGGTCAAGGCGGAAAGTGCCGTCACAACGGACGTTACGTACCCATCAGATGCCTGCGCAAATGCACATTTATTCTGCACACTTATCTAAGGCCAACGGTGTGATAAACTGATCCGAGACTGGAAGACGGCAAGGAAAACTACCTTAACGAAGCTTGGCGAACGTCACCCCAGTGATTTAGGTAATGAGTGACACAGTTACACATACAAAAATACGTTGATATACATAGCGCTGTGCAATAATAATGCTGTCCTAATGATTTTATGATGAAGCCACGGTTGGGCTATTTTCGGGAAATCCTGGCATGCATGCAATGCAGAGGCCGATGTACCATGTACCGCCGGCGCATTCTGATACTAGTAATGAGCATAATTTTTCCTTTTCATCGTTTACGATTTTAACAACTGACAATAAATAGGGTGCCAAATGCGCATCAGTGCGCATGCATTCCCATATCACACAACTTGCTTGAAAGCCAGTTGGATCGAAGTCAAAAGTTATACCGTTTAAATGCAGCCATTCAAGAGTTAGATCTTAAAAACCCTCAGCTACAGAACTCTACTAGGCTGTGTTGAATTCTGACCTAAATATCCTAGACACGGAGTCGTTTATTTAAGAAAAAATTGAGCTACTCGACATAAACGATTTGCTTTTCCAGATAAAAACTAAAGATCTCGACAAGGCTACTCGACATGGACTGACACACAGGACTTGGCGCAAAGCCCTAGCGCTGAGACCTATGCGGTCATTCAGCATTGAAAGGGAAATCGGGAGTAGAAAGGTTTGAGAAGAACATGAATGGAGGTACAGTAAAGAGAATGAAAGGGGTTACAGCTAGGGACCGAAGGGACGCTGCCAAGAGCCTTAAGTAATGACTGCAATTGTACCGCGTGAAGTGCACTGACAGCAACCTCCCCCTCCCCTCCACCCCCAGGGAACACTACTAGATATGAAAATGCTGGTTATAGCGTACTGAATTCAAATACGCTGTTTCACAGAGCCTTCCGCTCAGGGGGCGCTGAACTGCCGAGCACCTAAGGATTTTTTCAGCTCATTATACCTGTGAATTTTTTCCCTTTCGTTATTCTCGATGATTGGTAAAGCTTCGAATGATTTCAGTTTCAGACAGTGTGCTACAGGTCAAAGGACGTAAGCTCTCTTCATTTACATTCGCTGCCAAGCTGTTGCTTTCTGTAAATATATATTTTGCAACACCAAGTCAAGTAAATCATTAACTCGACTTTACAGACATTGGCCTACATGTTCTTTTTTCATGCCAACTTAAATCACCCACTTTAAAATACAGAATTGTCTTTTTTCCATTTTCCGAATATTTCAGAATGCCTTTCTGACAAAAAGGCTTGAGTGTATCCACTGTGAGAAAGAGCACATGCACAAACCCTTTTTTTTTTTTTTTTTTTTTTTTTTTTTTTTTTTTTGTTTTTTT
>NC_087221.1:13897988-13905488 GCF_015104395.2 Macrobrachium nipponense | reverse complement strand
AACTAAAAAGTCTAAAAGTCATTTTAATTCAAAGATCAATTAAACCACTTTGCCAGGGAGTCAAAACAGTAATGGACGCATAGGTAAGCTGAAAAGTCATCCACTCTTATCTCACATATGCATTTGACACTGACATAAAAGCAACTTCATCCAGACTCCATGAACAGAGCACCAATTCTTGTAGGAACCAAGAACATTTCCTTTCTGTCCGGATTCTCATCTGAATCCCACGCACTTCACCCCAGGGCCTGAAAAATAATCGCTTTTAGTCGTTCGCAAATAACTGGTTAAGGAGTATATGTTTTCTTCCCCGTGATTTCTTCCTACACAATGCCACAAGCGTCTGTAAATTTCACGCAAAGAATAATTAAGTCTCATATATATAGTTTAGAATTGTGGCACGTTCCTAACGTCTGCACTGCAACAATTTTACCTCAAGTGCAATAAACAAACGAGAGAGAGAGAGAGAGAGAGAGAGAGAAGAGATCCAGTAGCTGGCTACGAGCCAACCTACCGGATATTCTCAAAGATAAGAAAAGATGATTTGGAAATCCATAATATTGGAGTCCTCTCTTGCCACGTATCCTTTCAGTAACGAGTTTCTAAAATGAAAACGAAAAAGAAAGTAACTAAGCATGTATGTGTGGGCGTGTGTTTCATAGTAATTATGTGAAATCAAGAATTTCACTTAATCCTAAGGAATTTGTGAAATAAATAATTCGCGTAGGAACATTTGACCCACCGGGGGCTAGTACTATACACGACGAAGCAGTAAAGGTGAACCACTGTTTCGCCGTGTTTAGTACTATCCCTTGGGGATCAAATGTTCCTAAGCGAGTTGCTCATTTCACAAATTTCCTAGGATTTCGTGATTGCCAAGCACACACACGATATATACACATATGCGTGTATATAATAGTACATAACCAATTAATCACACATCTTCACTGTATTCATCCAGCTCTTATCCGGCTTCAATAAAACGGGAGAGTTTAGATTTCAGATTCTTTCACAGACATACCGTCTACATCAAGTACCGATGTACTAAGTACAGAGGTACCTGATGAAGACGACTGTATATGTGCCTGTGACAGCTTGTAGTACTATGGAAATTAAAGACTGGTATCTAAACTATCTATTATTAATGATGCCTCAAACGAGAAGTAGGATTATCATACTAAATATAGAAAGCAAAATACTGACAGATCCTTCAACGAACGTACTTTGCTACCTCTCTTACGGTTTTAAGAGCAATACCAGTCTATTTATTACACCACGGTCTGTGACATATTGTGCATAAACGAAGCATTGGTATGAGAGAGAGAGTCTTACCATTCTACAAGGTTAACCCTATTGACGTACCAGTACAATTCATGATCGGAAAGATAAGTAACATTAAATAATAAGAGAGAGAGAGAGAGAGAGAGAGAGAGAGAGAGAGAGAGAGAAGAATGCTGGCAAAGTTCCAGGAGACTGAAACACCTGCTTGCTGGATGACAGGCACAGACTTCAGAACAAACCACGAATAAAATGGTTGAATAAATCAAGTCATATGAATACCAGTAATGCTGAAATAATACAAAACGGTAACGGTAAGGGCGTTTTCACTTCAACCTTAAAATAAATAAATAAATAAACAAAGAAAAGGGTTTACGCCTTTACCGGAACACGGCGTCAATTGTATCCCTTCTCTTTCGGTCAAGGTCAGCCAGATTTTCTAGTGAAGAAATATAGTTCATGTTACAGTAGCCAGCAAAATTCAAATATCTTTACTCTTATTATTAAAATTTAGCACATGTGCTCAATATTTTCAGCTCTCAATTTTGATTGGCAAAACTATAAACACATACATAAACACATTTATATATGCTTTAAAAAATCACAGTAAATGCACGTGATTTCATTAATTAAGCGAATACTTCAGGAAAATGATGGGCAGAAATCAAAGCGCTTTCGTCTTTATTTACTACGACATTGTCAAGGATTTCTGCCTATCATTTTCAGTGGTATTCGCTTATTATTATTATTTTATATTTATATATATATATATATATATATATATATATATATATATATATATATATAGAGAGAAAAAAAAAAAAGAGAGAGAGAGAGAGAGAAGAGAGAAAGAGAGAGTTTAGCATGGAAACGCCTTGGGGAAATGCCAAAAGTAATGTCTCTCTTTAATGGGAAGTTTCTTTACATGTTCTCATTTCTGTTTTACACCTTACATAATTTTAAGTCCTCCGGCCCCCTCTACTTACAAGGTCATCAACAGCACATTAGACTCATGTTATACTGTTTCATCACCTTTTTTTGAATAGTTGGTGTGACGCGGTTTTCTTTATAACTAACTGTTCTTTATCAAGATCATCTACCTTTCTGTTCAACACACCCACATCCACACTTTCCCGATCATGCCTAATTCACGCTACCAAAAATTCATGGAATCTTAAATAAACAATGGCATTCCTCTCTTCCTTGGAGAGCCAACTCTCACCAGAGAAGGGAGAATAACCAAATTCTTATCGTTTCCACTTTCATACTTTTAATACATTCTATATCCCTGTTAATTCTGTACAGCAGTGATGAACATACTTTCTCACATTAATTCGCAAAAGTGCAATTATCTTCTAAACTCGGTCTACTCATTTTTTTCGGAACTAATTTATACTTTTACTTTTTTTTTGGTAATCCCTGCATCGAAACTACGAAAGGTGTGCGTTCTAACAGGGAAACCATTGTACAATTTGATGCTTGTAAACAATTTCCTAAATCAAAATGCTTTGTATTCTTCATGGCTTGTAAAACATAACGGTACTACTCGGAAATATCACGTGCTTTGTGTGTGTGAGAGAGAGAGAGAGGAGAGAGAGAGAGAGAGGAGAGAGAGAGAGAACCGGATGCTCTTGCAATATCATTAATGCCATGTACCAAGTGAAGGAATTCTTGCCCTCAGTCTCCTTAATACGCACCTGTCATAACCAATGCCTGAACGTGTCACTAACAGACCTGGCCCTTCATCAGTCTGTCTGTCTGGAGTCTCTCTCAGAAAGAAGCTTCCTGAACAGGACCAATAAGAAGAAGGATCCTCTCTCTCTCTCTCTCTCATATATATATATATATATATATATATATATATATATATATATATATATATATATATATATATATATACTATATATATATATATATGGGACGAATAAGAAGGCGGATTCTCTCTTCTTACAGGTATTCAGGAAACCCCGTCAGCAATTTGTTCTAGTGTAGAAGATGCAAGAATACACAGGGAGTGTTAGACATGATATAAAGCTAATATGCATACGCCTACACATGGCCAATGACTCTAGGCTGCAGAGTCGGTTAACCACACCTTAACTCATACTCATAAAAACATTCCGTAGATCCTAAGACTGGTATAGCCATCATTTTCGGATGTATCCCTGTCCAGTTTCGTCGTATACTACACCGCTGTCGCAAATTACCTATAATGAGGACATTAAGGTGCCCGGTCCGGTATGAACTAGCTCTTATCAGACCATCAAGGTTAGAGTCAAGGTTGCAAGAACAGTCGTGCGAGTGAATGAATTCCCTTGACGTGACAAGGAGAGAAAACCACTGAACACTTTCCACTAAGTTATTCGCGAGTTCTGTTGCGTTCAGTTTGTCATCTAGGCCGCAAATGCAGAGCTTTTTGGCCCGTGTGTGGAGATGAAACTTCCAGTGGCTTTGCGTTTTTCATGCGATTCATTTTTGCAATAAAAAGGCAGTCTTTTAAAAACAAGGCAAGTTCGCTTCAACTACGAAAGATGACCCGAGAAAAATGAAATCTTCAAAACATTTATGCAGGCTTCTGCGGTAAAAAATATTCTATCCTTGCACGCATAACTTTCATTACATATCTTCCTTGACGATGCAAGAAAAATTCAGTGAATTTAGATGAATATAGAGTTGAATACAGAATTTCGGCCAAGCACTATGACCTATGACGTCATTCAGCGCTGAAATGGAAATTGACAGTAAAAGGTTTGAAGGTGTAACAGGAGGAAAACCTCGCAGTTGCACTATGAATCAAGTGCTAGGAGAGGGTAAGTAAGGTGAAGAGAATATGATGGGAGGTACAGTAAAAGGAACGAAAGTGGTTGCAGCTAGGGGCCGAAGGCACGCTGCAAGGAACCTTAAATAATGCCTACAGTGCACCGCAAGAGGTCCAATGACGGCACTAACGCCACCCCCCCCCCCCCCACCCCCCCGCCCCCGCGAGGAAAAATCCAGTGAAGGCCTCGGTAACAGCCCAAAACTAACCCACCCATCTTCCAGCTCAGACCTACAGGATACTCATGTAACACGAGACGGAACAAGTAAATATACCAATCATACCAGGGTTATCCGACAACAACCAGAAGGACAAAATCCTTATAACGATACGATGACGATCCACTTCTTGGCGCCTCCTTTCATTCCCTGCAGCAGCAACTGGTGAATGAAGCGTCGCCCATCTGCACAGAGTGATCCTATTATGCCGGGTCAAGACCGCCTCTCAGTGGGTAACATGACTATCGAAAAGAACACTGACCTTAAACAACAACAAAAACATCATTCGCGCGAATTTCAGAATTATTAATAGTGGCATTAGGGCTCCTCATACACATCCTTTCACTTGAGATCTTCGTATCTTACTTAGACCACAAGCCTGTCGGTGATATTTATACAATTCAGAAAGGTTATTAATTCGTCAGCTACTTCAATTGAAGGACGTTTACTTTCAAAATATAATACAATATATGTACAAACTTTAACAATCCAGCACCTGTACGTTAAACTGAAGAATTCAAAGTTCATCATACCTATACTGTATTTTTGCGCACGCCTGTAAGCACATATCATTAACTTATATTTTATGCCAAATATTTTCTTAGCTGCAACGGCGGTCATCTTCAAAAGCATTTGAAACCACGACTGAATTCAGTCTAGTGTCAAAACTATCTGTGTACCACTGACTTTCAAGACGTGTGTTTCTTGGAGACTTGACTCAGCCGACTCCAAATAGGTAGTTCACTAGAATGAGTGCAACGCTCTAGAACTAAGTATCTAATCAACCGAACAATGTGCCAATAATGGGGATTTTTGTGATCTTTTGTTCCCAGTCAATTCTTATCCATCTGCTCGATATCTCTTTCTGAATCCAGTTTTTTAAGCACATGTATTTTGCTGATCAATCCTCGCATTTTTATCTTCTGTAAATGTTTCTGTTCTATCCCGAGAGAGGGAATGGTGTCCAATTTCACCCAGTCATGATTTCTGCCAAATTTTTTTATGCCTTTTTCCAATTCCCAACAACAACGCCACCCGGCCCCCTCTTCCACAACCCGGCCCTCAATCCAGCTAAGGTAACGTTATCGGGTTGCTGGTATCAACTTTTTTTCTTTTAAAGCATGTAAACGACGTAGGTATTGGCCCGGCATAAAATCAAGCGTGGGTCAGAGATGAGCAGTTTAGTAGTACTATTATTACTGCAAGCCAAGGGCAACCCAAGTTGGAAAACCGCAATGCTTACACACCAATAGGCCCAAATGAGAAAGAAACCAAGTACGGAAAAAGGAATACGGTCATCAAGAATGAACTACGTACTTAAGAGAAACGACAAAGATAAACAAATGAGATAAATAACAAAGAAAACCAAATGTAAACCAACCTATTTTAATAGCATCACGAGCCAGTTCCACATATTTGTGGAATCAGTGTCCAGGAAAGTTTTGGGTAGGGCAGAAAAAGCAAAGAACAAATATGTGGGGCTGGAATAATGTTTCCAGCCAATTCGATGCACTGGCGAAAGAAACTGGAAAATTCTCTATAAGGAAAGACGGATCCAGGTCGAAAAGTAAGCTTAAGATAAATGTGCAGATAATGACCTTTAGATGGATAGAAAATGCAATTTGGCCAAAGGCCAAGCGGCGGGACCTATGAGGTCAATGAACGCTGAAAGGAAAAGTGAGAGCAAGAGTTTTAAAAGGTGTAACAGGAGGAAAACCTCGCCTCGCAATTGCACTATGAAACAAGTTTTATTAGAGGATGGAATGTAAGATGGGAGAGAGAATATGAACAGAAGCACAGTAAACGAAAGGGGTTACGATAGGGGTCTGCATAGAAACTTAAGTAACACCTACAGTGCACCGCGCGAGATACACTGACCGCACTTACTCCCTACGGAGAACATTGACCTTTAAAACTGATGCTACTAGTGTTGCGACGCGGATGACTTGCCGGCAATAAGTAAAACAAGAGGAAACGTTCAAAATAAGTAAATGATGCGAAAGTCGAATTGTATCATGCAGGGTAATTAGGTAAAGGGAGACAAGAATTCAGTTATGTATTAGTTATGGAATGTAAGTGTTTAATTTGAGAGAAAATTAAGAAGTCGGTGAAATAAAAGGCCTGTATAGATTGTACCATATCGAAATTGTATCACAATGAATGTTAAAACTGAAATTAACGCTGGTAGAGTAAAAATTAGCCAATGAACAGGATGAAATGGGGATACAAGAAAAACAAGGCGTGATCCGACCTCCAACTTACTCAGGACACGTGCAAAATTTTCTTTCGCGCATAACTTAACGTAAATCACAATGTGCTAAAATTCACGGTCAAATAGATTCTTGTTTCACCAACGAAAATTTAAAATAAATACAATATATTAAAAATATTTGTTCTGTACTGTTTAACATGCACATTATTTTTTACATTTTCATTTTAATATATAAATCATAACTATCCTATCCTGAAATTCCTGTATCTTTAACTCAACGCAAAACACCTTTAGCAGACCTTTTTAGGCTCTTCCATAGACCTTTCCCATCCCGACCCCCCAGCTACAAAGTAGTTTGTTGGAGTAAGCGGAAAAAAGGTAAAAAACAGGGTTCTAATCCACGCTACATCGGGTCACATAAAAAAAATTACAGTTGGTACATGAGGCTGCTTAACAAACTTGTGCTAATAATGTATGTTTGTATGGATGCAAGCAAGCTACCTTCAAATTGTTGAAGTTTGTTTCATTTACATATATTGCACACTTGTAGCGCACCACCATCTCCTGCTAAAGTTACCGGCTGCGAATTTACTAAAATAATAATATTGATGATAATGATAATACGCGCTAAGACGGCTGCACTGTTTTTTTTAATCATTAACGTTAATTTAAAGCAAAATAAAAATTGCCGCCCTTTGATAAAATTAATATTTTTAGGGTTTAAGATAGTCTACAGTTAACGAATTAAAACTAAAATTTTACTACCTTTAGCTACGAAAAAAAAAAACATACGTAAGTATAATGACCCAAATCTGTGAATAAAAAAGCAAGCACGAGTTGTCCTCATTTACCCGTGGCGAGTTATAATGCAGAAATCATTAAAAATTCTTTATCAAAGAGATAAACGAAACAGAATTACTATGTTCAGACTTGGAAGAAGAAAGGGAGATAATTTTTTTTTAAATCAAAACTCC